>NW_027228189.1:0-126282 GCF_037783145.1 Equus przewalskii
TCTGTCCGGTAGGTGATTCCGGGGTTTCCGGCACGTGCTTCCGGCACGTCTGAGAGGTGGTTCCGGCATGCGCGACAGGTGGTTTTGGAGTGTCCGCCAGGTGGTTCTGGCGTACCCGGCAGGTGATTTTGGCGTGTCCGGCAGGTGTATCTGGCGAGTCGAGCAGGTGGCTCCGACATGCTCGGCAGGTGCTTCCGGCGTCTCCGGCACGTGGTTCTGGTGTGTCTGAGAGCTGGTTCCGGCATGTCCGGCAGATGATTCCGGAGTGTCCGCCAAGTGGTTCTGGCATACCCGGCTGGTGATTTGGGCATGTCAGGTAGGTGGTTCCGGCGAGTCGAGCAGGTGGCTCCGGCGTGCTCGGCACGTTGTCCGGGTCTGGCAGGTGTTTTCCGTCTGTTCGGGGTGTGGTTCCAGCATCTCATGCACCTGGTTCTGGCACGTCTGAGATGTGGTTCCGGCCGGCCCGACAGGTGTTTCCACAGTGTCCGCCAAGTGGTACTGACGTAGTAGGCAGGTGATTTTGGCATGACCGGCAGGTGGTTCCAGCAAGCCCGGCAGGTGATTCCGAAGTGTTCCCCAACTGGTTGTGGCGTAGCCGGCAGGTGATTTTTGCGTGTCCGGCAGGTGGTTCTGGCGAGTCGAGCAGGTGGTTTCGGCGTGCTCGGCAGGTGCTTCCGGGGTCATTGGCACGTGGTTCTGGCATATCAGAGAGGTGGTTCCGGCATGCCCGGCAGGTGATTCCGGAGTGTTCGCCAAGTGTTTCCGGCGTAGCCGGCAGGTGATTTTGCATGTCCAGCGGTCGTTCCGGCGGGTCGAGCCGGTGGTTCCGGCGTGTCCGGCAGGTGGTTCCGGTCTGTCCGGCAGGTGGTTCTGTGGTGTCCGGCACGAGGTTCAGTCTGAGAGGCTGTGCCGGCATGCCCCTCACGTGATTCCAGCTTGTCCCCGAAGTGGTGCTGGTGTAGCGGGCAGGTGATTTTGGCGTGTCCGGCAGGTGGTTCAGGCGAGTTGAGCAGGTGGTTGCGACGTGCTCGGCAGGTGCTTCCGGCGTCTCCGGCACGTGTTTCTGGCACATCTGACTGGTGGTTCCGGCATGCCCAAAAGTTGATTCCGGTCTGTCTGGTAGGTGGTTCCGGCGTGCACGGCACGTGGTTCTGGTACGTGTCCGAGGTGGTTGCGTATGCCCAACAGGTGATTCCGGACTGTCCGCCACGTGCTTCTGGCACGTCTGAGAGGTGGTTCCAACATGCCCGGCAGGTCATTTTGGAGAGTCGTCCAAGTTGTTCTTGCGTAGCCCGCAGGTGATTTTGGCGTGTCCGGCAGGTGGTTCCGCCGTGCTCGGCAGGTGGTTCAGGCATGGCCGTCACGTGGTTCCAGTCTGTCCAGGACGTGTTTCCAGCTTCTCCGGCAGGTGGTTCTGGTACGTCTGAGAGGTGGTTCCGCCATGGCTGGCAGGTGATCCCGGACTGTCCCCCTGGTGGTTCTGGCATAGCCAGCAGTTGATATTGGCCTGTCCGGCAGGTGGTTCCAGCGAGTCGAACAGGTGGCTCCGGCGTTCTTGGCAGGTGGTTCCGGTCTGTCCGGTAGGTGTTTCCGGCGTGTCCAGCACGTGCTTCCGGCACGTCTGAGAGGTGGTTCCGGCATGCGCGGCAGGTGATTCCGTAGTGTCCGCCAGGTGGTTCTGGCATATCCGGCAGGTGATTTTGGCGTGTCCGGCAGGTGTTTCTGGCGAGTCGAGCAGGTGGCTCCGGCATGCTCGGCAGGTGCTTCCGGCGTCTCCGGCACTTGGTTCTGGTGTGTCTGAGAGCTGGTTCCGGCATGTCCGGCAGATGATTCCGGAGTGTCCGCCAAGTTGTTCTGGCATACCCAGCAGGTGATTTTGGCGTGTCAGGCTGGTGGTACCGGTGAGTCGAGCAGGTGGTTCAGGCAGTTCTGGCAGGTGGTATCCGGCTGTTCGGGGTGTGGTTCCAGAATCTCATGAACACGTTTCTGGCACGTCTGAGATGTGGTTCCAGCCGGCCCGACAGGTGTTTCCGCAGTGTCCGCCAAGCGATTCTGGCGTAGTTGGCTGGTGATTTTGGCATGACTGGCAGGTGGTTCCAGCAAGCCTGGCAGGTGATTCCAAAGTGTTCACCAACTGGTTGTGGCGTAGCCGGCAGATGATTTTTGCGTGATCGGCAGGTGGTTCTGGCGAGTCGAGCAGGTGGTTCCGGCGTGCTCGGCAGGTGCTTCCGGGGTCATTGGCACGGGGTTCTGGCATGTCTGAGAGGTGGTTCCTGCATGCCCGGCAAGTGATTCCGGAGTGTTCGCCAAGTGGTTCTGGCATAGTCGGCAGGTGATTTTGGCATGTCCGGCAGGTGGTTCAGGCGAGTTGAGCAGGCGGTTCCAACGTGCTTGGCAGGTGCTTCCGGCGTCTCCGGCACGTGTTTCTGGCACATCTGACAGGTGGTTCCGGCATGCCCGAAAGGTGATTCCGGTCTGTCCGGTAGGTGGTTCCAGCCTGCACGGCATGTGGTTCTGGTACGTCTCAGAGGTGGTTGCGCATGCCCAACAGGTGATTCCGGACTGTCCGCCACATGGTTCTGGCACGTCTGAGAGGTGGTTCCGGCATGCCCGGCAGGTCATCCCGGAGATTCCTCCAAGTGGTTCTTGCATAACACGCAGGTGATTTTGGCGTGTCTGGCAAGTTGTTCCTTTGTGCTTGGCAGGTGGTTCAGGCTTGGCCGGCAGGTGGCTGCAGACTGTCCAGGACGTGTTTCCAGATTCTCCGGCAGGTGGTTCTGGTACGTCTGAGAGGTGGTCCCACCATGGCTGGCAGGGGATTCCGGACCGTCCCCCAGGTGGTTCTGGCATAGCCAGCAGTTGATATTGGCCTGTCCGGCAGGTGGTTCCAGCGAGTCGAACAGGTGGCTCCGGCGTGCTCGGCAGGTGGTTCCGGTCTGTCCGGTAGGTGATTCCGGCTTGTCCGGCACGTTCTTCCGGCACGTCTGAGAGGTGGTTCCGGCATGCGCGACAGGTGGTTTCGGAGTGTCCGCCAGGTGGTTCTGGCGTACCCGTCAGGTGATTTTGGCGTGTCCGGCAGGTGTTTCTGGCGAGTCGAGCAGGTGGCTCCGGCATGCTCGGCAGGTGCTTCCGGCGTCTCCGGCACGTGGTTCTGGTGTGTCTGAGAGCTGGTTCCGGCATGTCCGGCAGATGATTCCGGAGTGTCCGCCAAGTGGTTCTGGCATACCCGGCTGGTGATTTGGGCATGTCAGGTAGGCGGTTCCGGCGAGTCGAGCAGGTGGCTCCGGCGTGCTCGGCAGGTTGTTCAGACGGGTCTGGCAGGTGTTTTCCGTCTGTTCGGGGTGTGGTTCCAGCATCTCATGCACATGGTTCTGGCACGTCTGAGATGTGGTTCCGGCCGGCCCGACAGGTGTTTCCACAGTGTCCGCCAAGTGGTACTGGCGTAGTTGGCAGGTGATTTTGGCATGACCGGCAGGTGGTTCCAGCAAGCCCGGCAGGTGATTCCGAAGTGTTCCCCAACTGGTTGTGGCGTAGCCGGCAGGTGATTTTTGCGTGTCCGGCAGGTGGTTCTGGCGAGTCGAGCAGGTGGTTCCGGCGTGCTCGGCAGGTGCTTCCGGGGTCATTGGCACGTGGTTCTGGCATATCTGAGAGGTGGTTCCGGCATGCCCGGCAGGTGATTCCGGAGTGTTCGCCAAGTGTTTCCGGCGTAGCCGGCAGGTGATTTTGCATGTCCAGCGGTCGTTCCGGCGGGTCGAGCCGGTGGTTCCGGCGTGTCCGGCAGGTGGTTCCGGTCTGTCCGACAGGTGGTTCTGTGGTGTCCGGCACGAGGTTCAGTCTGAGAGGCTGTGCCGGCATGCCCCTCACGTGATTCCGGCTTGTCCCCGAAGTGGTGCTGGTGTAGCGGGCAGGTGATTTTGGCGTGTCCGGCAGGTGGTTCAGGCGAGTTGAGCAGGTGGTTGCAATGTGCTCGGCAGGTGCTTCCGGCGTCTCCGGCACGTGTTTCTGGCACATCTGACTGGTGGTTCCGGCATGCCCAAAAGTGGATTCCGGTCTGTCCGGTAGGTGGTTCCGGCGTGCACGGCACGTGGTTCTGGTACGTGTCAGAGGTGGTTGCGTATGCCCAACAGGTGATTCCGGACTGTCCGCCACGTGCTTCTGGCACGTCTGAGAGGTGGTTCCAACATGCCCGGCAGGTCATTTCGGAGAGTCGTCCAAGTGGTTCTGGCGTAGCCCGCAGGTGATTTTGGCGTGTCCGGCAGGTGGTTCCGCCATGCTCGGCAGGTGGTTCAGGCATGGCCTTCACGTGGTTCCAGTCTTTCCAGGACGTGTTTCCAGCTTCTCCGGCAGGTGGTTCTGGTACTTCTGAGAGGTGGTTCCGCCATGGCTGGCAGGTGATCCCGGACTGTCCCCCAGGTGGTTCTGGCATAGCCAGCAGTTGATATTGGCCTGTCCGACAGGTGGTTCCAGCGAGTCGAACAGGTGGCTCCGGCGTTCTTGGCAGGTGGTTCCGGTCTGTCCGGCAGGTGTTTCCGTCATGTCCGGCACGTGCTTCCGGCACGTCTGAGAGGTGGTTCCGGCATGCGCGGCAGGTGATTCCGTAGTGTCCGCCAGGTGGTTCTGGCGTACCCGGCAGGTGATTTTGGCGTGTCCGGCAGGTGTTTCTGGCGAGTCGAGCAGGTGGCTCCGGCATGCTCGGCAGGTGCTTCCGGCGTCTCCGGCACTTGGTTCTGGTGTGTCTGAGAGCTGGTTCCGGCATGTCCGGCAGATGATTCCGGAGTGTCCGCCAAGTGGTTCTGGCATACCCAGCAGGTGATTTTGGCGTGTCAGGGAGGTGGTACCGGTGAGTCGAGCAGGTGGTTCAGGCGGTACTGGCAGGTGGTATCCGTCTGTTCGGGGTGCGGTTCCAGCATCTCATGAACACGTTTCTGGCACGTCTGAGATGTGGTTCCAGCCGGCCCGACAGGTGTTTCCGCAGTGTCCGCCAAGCGGTTCTGGCGTAGTTGGCAGGTGATTTTGGCATGACTGGCAGGTGGTTCCAGCAAGCCTGGCAGGTGATTCCAAAGTGTTCACCAACTGGTTGTGGCGTAGCCGGCAGGTGATTTTTGCGTGATCGGCAGGTGGTTCTGGCGAGTCGAGCAGGTGGTTCCGGCGTGCTCGGCTGGTGCTTCCGGGGTCATTGGCACGGGGTTCTGGCATGTCTGAGAGGTGGTTCCTGCATGCCCGGCAAGTGATTCCGGAGTGTTCGCCTAGTGGTTCTGGCATAGTCGGCAGGTGATTTTGGCATGTCCGGCAGGTGGTTCAGGCGAGTTGAGCAGGCGGTTCCAACGTGCTTGGCAGGTGCTTCCGGCGTCTCCGGCACGTGTTTCTGGCACATCTGACAGGTGGTTCCGGCATGCCCGAAAGGTGATTCCGGTCTGTCCGGTAGGTGGTTCCAGCCTGCACGGCATGTGGTTCTGGTACGTCTCAGAGGTGGTTGCGCATGACCAACAGGTGATTCCGGACTGTCCGCCACATGGTTCTGGCACGTCTGAGAGGTGGTTCCGGCATGCCCAGCAGGTCATCCCGGAGATTCCTCCAAGCGGTTCTGGCATAGCACGCAGGTGATTTTGGCGTGTCTGGCAAGTTGTTCCTTTGTGCTTGGCAGGTGGTTCAGGCTTGGCCGGCAGGTGGCTCCAGACTGTCCAGGACGTGTTTCCAGCTTCTTCGGCAGGTGGTTCTGGTACGTCTGAGAGGTGGTCCCGCCACGGCTGGCAGGGGATTCCGGACCGTCCCCCAGGTGGTTCTGGCATAGCCAGCAGTTGATATTGGCCTGTCCGGCAGGTGGTTCCAGCGAGTCGAACAGGTGGCTCCGGCGTGCTCGGCAGGTGGTTCCGGTCTGTCCGGTAGGTGATTCCGGCGTGTCCGGCATGTGCTTCCGGCACGTCTGAGAGGTGGTTCCGGCATGCGCGACAGGTGGTTTCGGAGTGTCCGCCAGGTGGTTCTGGCGTACCCGGCAGGTGATTTTGGGGTGTCAGGCAGGTGTTTCTGGCGAGTCGAGCAGGTTGCTCCGGCATGCTCGGCAGGTGCTTCCGGCGTCTCCGGCACGTGGTTCTGGTGTGTCTGAGAGCTGGTTCCGGCATGTCCGGCAGATGATTCCGGAGTGCCCGCCAAGTGGTTCTGGCATACCCGGCTGGTGATTTGGGCATGTCAGGTAGGTGGTTCCGGCGAGTCGAGCAGGTGGCTCCGGCGTGCTTGGCACGTTGTTCAGACGGGTCTGGCAGGTGTTTTCCGTCTGTTCGGGGTGTGGTTCCAGCATCTCATGCACATGGTTCTGGCACGTCTGAGATGTGGTTCCGGCCGGCCCGACAGGTGTTTCCACAGTGTCCGCCAAGTGGTACTGGCGTAGTTGGCAGGTGATTTTGGCATGACCGGCAGGTGGTTCCAGCAAGCCCGGCAGGTGATTCCGAAGTGTTCCCCAACTGGTTGTGGCGTAGCCGGCAGGTGATTTTTGCGTGTCCGGCAGGTGGTTCTGGCGAGTCGAGCAGGTGGTTCCGGCGTGCTCGGCAGGTGCTTCCGGGGTCATTGGCACGTGGTTCTGGCATATCTGAGAGGTGGTTCCGGCATGCCCGGCAGGTGATTCCGGAGTGTTCGCCAAGTGTTTCCGGCGTAGCCGGCAGGTGATTTGGCATGTCCAGCGGTCGTTCCGGCGGGTAGAGACGGTGGTTCCGGCGTGTGCGGCAGGTGGTTCCGGTCTGTCCGGCAGGTGGTTCTGTGGTGTCCGGCACGAGGTTCAGTCTGAGAGGCTGTGCCGGCATGCCCCTCACGTGATTCCGGCTTGTCCCCGAAGTGGTGCTGGTGTAGCGGGCAGGTGATTTTGGCGTGTCCGGCAGGTGGTTCAGGCGAGTTGAGCAGGTGGTTGCGACGTGCTCGGCAGGTGCTTCCGGCGTCCCTGGCACGTGTTTCTGGCACATCTGACTGGTGGTTCCGGCATGCCCAAAAGTTGATTCCGGTCTGTCCGGTAGGTGGTTCCGGCATGCACGGCACGTGGTTCTGGTACGTGTCAGAGGTGGTTGCGTATGCCCAACAGGTGATTCCGGACTGTCCGCCACGTGCTTCTGGCACGTCTGAGAGGTGGTTCCAACATGCCCGGCAGGTCATTTCGGAGAGTCGTCCAAGTGATTCTGGCGTAGCCCGCAGTTGATTTTGGCGTTTCCGGCAGGTGGTTCTGCCGTGCTCGGCAGGTGGTTCAGGCATGGCCGTCACGTGGTTCCAGTCTGTCCAGGACGTGTTTCCAGCTTCTCCGGCAGGTGGTTCTGGTACGTCTGAAAGGTGGTTCCGCCATGGCTGGCAGGTGATCCCGGACTGTCCCCCAGGTGGTTCTGGCATAGCCAGCAGTTTATATTGGCCTGTCCGGCAGGTGGTTCCAGCGAGTCGAACAGGTGGCTCCGGCGTTCTTGGCAGGTGGTTCCGGTCTGTCCGGTAGGTGTTTCCGGCGTGTCCGGCACGTGCTTCCGGCACGTCTGAGAGGTGGTTCTGGCATGCGCGGCAGGTGATTCCGTAGTGTCCGCCAGGTGGTTCTGGCGTACCCGGCAGGTGATGTAGGCGTGTCCGGCAGGTGTTTCTGGCGAGTCGAGCAGGTGGCTCCGGCATGCTCGGCAGGTGCTTCCGGCGTCTCCGGCACTTGGTTCTGGTGTGTCTGAGAGCTGGTTCCGGTATGTCCGGCAGATGATTCCGGAGTGTCCGCCAAGTGGTTCTGGCATACCCAGCAGGTGATTTTGGTGTGTCAGGGAGGTGGTACCGGTGAGTCGAGCAGGTGGTTCCGGGGTGCTCAGCAGGTGGTTCAGGCGGTTCTGGCAGGTGGTATCCGTCTGTTCGGGGTGTGGTTCCAGCATCTCATGAACACGTTTCTGGCACGTCTGAGATGTGGTTCCAGCCGGCCCGACAGGTGTTTCCGCAGTGTCCGCCAAGCGGTTCTGGCGTAGTTGGCAGGTGATTTTGGCATGACTGGCAGGTGGTTCCAGCAAGCCTGGCAGGTGATTCCAAAGTGTTCACCAACTGGTTGTGGCGTAGCCGGCAGGTGATTTTTGCGTGATCGGCAGGTGGTTCTGGCGAGTCGAGCAGGTGGTTCCGGCGTGCTCGGCTGGTGCTTCCGGGGTCATTGGCACGGGGTTCTGGCATGTCTGAGAGGTGGTTCCTGCATGCCCGGCAAGTGATTCCGGAGTGTTCGCCAAGTGGTTCTGGCATAGTCGGCAGGTGATTTTGGCATGTCCGGCAGGTGGTTCAGGCGAGTTGAGCAGGTGGTTCCAACGTGCTTGGCAGGTGCTTCCGGCGTCTCCGGCACGTGTTTCTGGCACATCTGACAGGTGGTTCCGGCATGCCCGAAAGGTGATTCGGGTCTGTCCGGTAGGTGGTTCCAGCCGGCACGGCATGTGGTTCTGGTACGTCTCAGAGGTGGTTGCGCATGCCCAACAGGTGATTCCGGACTGTCCGCCACATGGTTCTGGCACGTCTGAGAGGTGGTTCCGGCATGCCCGGCAGGTCATCCCAGAGAGCCCTCCAAGTGGTTCTGGCATAACACGCAGGTGATTTTGGCGTGTCTGGCAGGTTGTTCCGTTGTGCTTGGCAGGTGGTTCAGGCTTGGCCGGCAGGTGGTTCCAGACTGTCCAGGACGTGTTTCCAGCTTCTCCGGCAGGTGGTTCTGGAACGTCTGAGAGGTGGTTCCGCCATGGCTGGCAGGTGATTCCGGACCGTCCCCCAGGTGGTTCTGGCATAGCCAGCAGTTGATATTGGCCTGTCCGGCAGGTGGTTCCAGCGAGTCGAACAGGTGACTCCGGCGTGCTCGGCAGGTGGTTCCGGTCTGTCCGGTAGGTGATTCCGGCGTGTCCGGCACGTGCTTCCGGCACGTCTGAGAGGTGGTTCCGGCATGCGCGACAGGTGGTTTCGGAGTGTCCGCCAGGTGGTTCTGGCGTACCCGGCAGGTGATTTTGGTGTGTCCGGCAGGTGTTTCTGGCGAGTCGAGCAGGTGGCTCCGGCCTGCTCGGCAGGTGCTTCCGGCATCTCCGGCACGTGGTTCTGGTGTGTCTGAGAGCTGGTTCCGTAATGTCCGGCAGATGATTCCGGAGTGTCCGCCAAGTGGTTCTGGCATACCCGGCTGGTGATTTGGGCATGTCATGTAGGTGGTTCTGGCGAGTCGAGCAGGTGGCTCCGGCGTGCTCGGCAGGTTGTTCAGACGGGTCTGGCAGGTGTTTTCCGTCTGTTCGGGGTGTGGTTCCAGCATCTCATGCACATGGTTCTGGCACGTCTGAGATGTGGTTCCGGCCAGCCCGACAGGTGTTTCCACAGTGTCCGCCAAGTGGTACTGGCGTAGTTGGCAGGTGATTTTGGCATGACCGGCAGGTGGTTCCAGCAAGCCCGGCAGGTGATTCCGAAGTGTTCCCCAACTGGTTGTGGCGTAGCCGGCAGGTGATTTTTGCGTGTCCGGCAGGTGGTTCTGGTGAGTCGAGCAGGTGGTTCCGGCGTGCTCGGCAGGTGCTTCCGGGGTCATTGGCACGTGGTTCTGGCATATCTGAGAGGTGGTTCCGGCATGCCCGGCAGGTGATTCCGGAGCGTTCGCCAAGTGTTTCCGGCGTAGCCGGCAGGTGATTTTGCATGTCCAGCGGTCGTTCCGGCGGGTCGAGCCGGTGGTTCCGGCGTGTGCGGCAGGTGGTTCCGGTCTGTCTGGCAGGTGGTTCTGTGGTGTCCGGCACGAGGTTCAGTCTGAGAGGCTGTGCCGGCATGCCCCTCACGTGATTCCGGCTTGTCCCCGAAGTGGTGCTGGTGTAGCGGGCAGGTGATTTTGGCGTGTCCGGCAGGTGGTTCAGGCGAGTTGAGCAGGTGGTTGCGACGTGCTCGACAGGTGCTTCCGGCGTCTCCGGCACGTGTTTCTGGCACATCTGACTGGTGGTTCCGGCATGCCCAAAAGTTGATTCCGGTCTGTCCGGTAGGTGGTTCCGGCGTGCACGGCACGTGGTTCTGGTACGTCTCAGAGGTGGTTGCGTATGCCCAACAGGTGATTCCGGACTGTCCGCCACGTGCTTCTGGCACGTCTGAGAGGTGGTTCCAACATGCCCGGCAGGTCATTTCGGAGAGTCGTCCAAGTGGTTCTGGCGTAGCCCGCAGGTGATTTTGGCGTGTCCGGCAGGTGGTTCCGCCGTGCTCGGCAGGTGGTTCAGGCATGGCCGTCACGTGGTTCCAGTCTGTCCAGGACGTGTTTCCAGCTTCTCCGGCAGGTGGTTCTGGTACGTCTGAGAGGTGGTTCCGGCATGGCTGGCAGGTGATCCTGGACTGTCCCCCAGGTGGTTCTGGCATAGCCAGCAGTTGATATTGGCCTGTCCGGCAGGTGGTTCTAGCGAGTCGAACAGGTGGCTCCGGCGTTCTTGGCAGGTGGTTCCGGTCTGTCCGGTAGGTGTTTCCGGCGTGTCCAGCACGTGCTTCCGGCACGTCTGAGAGGTGGTTCCGGCATGCGTGGCAGGTGATAACGTAGTGTCCGCCAGGTGGTTCTGGCGTACCCGGCAGGTGATTTTGGCGTGTCCGGCAGGTGTTTCTGGCGAGTCGAGCAGGTGGCTCCGGCATGCTCGGCCGGTGCTTCCGGCGTCTCCGGCACTTGGTTCTGGTGTGTCTGAGAGCTGGTTCCGGCATGTCCGGCAGATGATTCCGGAGTGTCCGCCAAGTGGTTCTGGCATACCCAGCAGGTGATTTTGGCGTGTCAGGGATGTGGTACCGGTGAGTCGAGCAGGTGGTTCCGGCGTGCTCAGCAGGTGGTTCAGGCGGTTCTGGCAGGTGGTATCCGTCTGTTCGGGGTGTGGTTCCAGCATCTCCTGAACACGTTTCTGGCACGTCTGAGATGTGGTTCCAGCCGGCCCGACAGGTGTTTCCGCAGTGTCCGCCAAGCGGTTCTGGCGTAGTTGGCAGGTGATTTTGGCATGACTGGCAGGTGGTTCCAGCAAGCCTGGCAGGTGATTCCAAAGTGTTCACCAACTGGTTGTGGCGTAGCCGGCAGGTGATTTTTGCGTGATCGGCAGGTGGTTCTGGCGAGTCGAGCAGGTGGTTCCGGCGTGCTCGGCTGGTGCTTCCGGGGTCATTGGCACGGGGTTCTGGCATGTCTGAGAGGTGGTTCCTGCATGCCCGGCAGGTGATTCCGGAGTGTTCGCCAAGTGGTTCTGGCATAGTCGGCAGGTGATTTTGGCATGTCCGGCAGGTGGTTCAGGCGAGTTGAGCAGGTGGTTCCAACGTGCTTGGCAGGTGCTTCCGGCGTCTCCGGCACGTGTTTCTGGCACATCTGACAGGTGGTTCCGAAATGCCCAAAAGGTGATTCCGGTCTGTCCGGTAGGTGGTTCCAGCCTGCACGGCATGTGGTTCTGGTACGTCTCAGAGGTGGTTGCGCATGCCCAACAGGTGATTCCGGACTGTCCGCCACATGGTTCTGGCCCGTCTGAGAGGTGGTTCCGGCATGCCCGGCAGGTCATCCCAGAGAGTCCTCCAAGTGGTTCTGGCATAACACGCAGGTGATTTTGGCGTGTCTGGCAGGTTGTTCCGTTGTGCTTGGCAGGTGGTTCAGGCTTGGCCGGCAGGTGGTTCCAGACTGTCCAGGACGTGTTTCCAGCTTCTCCGGCAGGTGGTTCTGGTACGTCTGAGAGGTGGTTCCGCCATGGCTGGCAGGGGATTCCGGACCGTCCCCCAGGTGGTTCTGGCATAGCCAGCAGTTGATATTGGCCTGTCCGGCAGGTGGTTCCAGCGAGTCGAACAGGGGGCTCCGGCGTGCTCGGCCGGTGGTTCCGGTCTGTCCGGTAGGTGATTCCGGCGTGTCCGGCACGTGCTTCCGGCACGTCTGAGAGGTGGTTCCGGCATGCGCGACAGGTGGTTTCGGAGTGTGCGCCAGGTGGTTCTGGCGTACCCGGCAGGTGATTTTGGCGTGTCCGGCAGGTGTTTCTGGCGAGTCGAGCAGGTGGCTCCGGCATGCTCGGCAGGTGCTTCCGGCGTCTCGGGCACGTGGTTCTGGTGTGTCTGAGAGCTGGTTCCGGCATGTCCGGCAGATGATTCCGGAGTGTCCGCCAAGTGGTTCTGGCATACCCGGCTGGTGATTTGGGCATGTCAGGTAGGTGGTTCCGGCGAGTCGAGCAGGTGGCTCCGGCGTGCTCGGCACGTTGTTCAGACGGGTCTGGCAGGTGTTTTCCGTCTGTTCGGGGTGTGGTTCCAGCATCTCATGCACATGGTTCTGGCACGTCTGAGATGTGGTTCCGGCCGGCCCGACAGGTGTTTCCACAGTGTCCGCCAAGTGGTATTGGCGTAGTTGGCAGGTGATTTTGGCATGAACGGCAGGTGGTTCCAGCAAGCCCGGCAGGTGATTCCGAAGTGTTCCCCAACTGGTTGTGGCGTAGCCGGCAGGTGATTTTTGCGTGTCCGGCAGGTGGTTCTGGCGAGTCGAGCAGGTGGTTCCGGCGTGCTCGGCAGGTGCTTCCGGGGTCATTGGCACGTGGTTCTGGCGTATGTGAGAGGTGGTTCCGGCATGCCCGGCAGGTGATTCCGGAGTGTTCGCCAAGTGTTACCGGCGTAGCCGGCAGGTGATTTTGCATGTCCAGCGGTCGTTCCGGCGGGACGAGCCGGTGGTTCCGGCGTGTGCGGCAGGTGGTTCCGGTCTGTCCGGCAGGTGGTTCTGTGGTGTCCGGCACGAGGTTCAGTCTGAGAGGCTGTGCCGGCATGCCCCTCACGTGATTTCGGCTTGTCCCCGAAGTGGTGCTGGTGTAGCAGGGAGGTGATTTTGGCGTGTCCGGCAGGTGGTTCAGGCGAGTTGAGCAGGTGGTTGCGACGTGCTCGACAGGTGCTTCCGGCGTCTCCGGCACGTGTTTCTGGCACATCTGACTGGTGGTTCCGGCATGCCCAAAAGTTGATTCCGGTCTGTCCGGTAGGTGGTTCCGGCGTGCACGGCACGTGGTTCTGGTACGTCTCAGAGGTGGTTGCGCATGCCCAACAGGTGATTCCGGACTGTCCGCCGCATTGTTCTGGCACGTCTGAGAGGTGGTTCCGGCATGCCCGGCAGGTCATCCCAGAGAGTCCTCCAAGTGGTTCTGGCATAACACGCAGGTGATTTTGGCGTGTCTGGCAGGTTGTTCCGTTGTGCTTGGCAGGTGGTTCCAGACTGTCCAGGACGTGTTTCCAGCTTCTCCGCCATGTGCTTCTGGCACGTCTGAGAGGTGGTTCCAACATGCCCAGCAGGTCATTTCGGAGAGTCGTCAAAGTGGTTCTGGCGTAGCCCGCACGTGATTTTGGCGTGTCCGGCAGGTGGTTCCGCCGTGCTCGGCAGGTGGTTGAGGCATGGCCGTCACGTGGTTCCAGTCTGTCCAGGACGTGTTTCCAGCTTCTCCGGCAGGTGGTTCTGGTACGTCTGAGAGGTGGTTCCGCCATGGCTGGCAGGTGATCCCGGACTGTCCCCCAGGTGGTTCTGGCATAGCCAGCAGTTGATATTGGCCTGTCCGGCAGGTGGTTCCAGCGAGTCGAACAGGTGGCTCCGGCGTTCTTGGCAGGTGGTTCCGGTCTGTCCGGTAGGTGATTCCGGCGTGTCCGGCACGTGCTTCCGGCACGTCTGAGAGGTGGTTCCGGCATGCGCTACAGGTGGTTTCGGAGTGTCCGCCAGGTGGTTCTGGCGTACCCAGCAGGTGATTTTGGCGTGTCCGGCAGGTGTTTCTGGCGAGTCGAGCAGGTGGCTCCGGCATGCTCGGCAGGTGCTTCCGGCGTCTCCGGCACGTGGTTCTGGTGTGTCTGAGAGCTGGTTCCGGCATGTCCGGCAGATGATTCCGGAGTGTCCGCCAAGTGGTTCTGGTATACCCGGCTGGTGATTTGGGCATGTCAGGTAGGTGGTTCCGGCGAGTCGAGCAGGTGGCTCCGGCGTGCTCGGCACGTTGTTCAGACGGGTCTGGCAGGTGTTTTCCGTCTGTTCGGGGTGTGGTTCCAGCATCTCATGCACATGGTTCTGGCACGTCTGAGATGTGGTGCCGGCCGGCCCGACAGGTGTTTCCACAGTGTCCGCCAAGTGGTACTGGCGTAGTTGGCAGGTTATTTTGGCATGACCGGCAGGTGGTTCCAGCAAGCCCGGCAGGTGATTCCGAAGTGTTCCCCAACTGGTTGTGGCGTAGCCGGCAGGTGATTTTTGCGTGTCCGGCAGGTGGTTCTGGCGCGTCGAGCAGGTGGTTGCGGCGTGCTCGGCAGGTGCTTCCGGGGTCATTGGCACGTGGTTCTGGCATATCTGAGAGGTGGTTCCGGCATGCCCAGCAGGTGATTCCGGAGTGTTCGCCAAGTGTTTCCGGCGTAGCCGGCAGGTGATTTGGCATGGCCAGCGGTCGTTCCGGCGGGTCGAGCCGGTGGTTCCGGCGTGTCCGGCAGGTGGTTCCGATCTGTCCGGCAGGTGCTTCTGTGGTGTCCGGCACGAGGTTCAGTCTCAGATGTTGTGCCGGCATGCCCCTCACGTGATTCTGCCTTGTCCCCGAAGTGGTGCTGGTGTAGCGGGCAGGTGATTTTGGCGTGTCCGGCAGGTGGTTCAGGCGAGTTGAGCAGGTGGTTGCGACGTGCTCGGCAGGTGCTTCCGGCGTCTCCGGCACGTGTTTCTGGCACATCTGACTGGTGGTTCCGGAATGCCCAAAAGTTGATTCCGGTCTGTCCGGTAGGTGGTTCCGGCGTGCACGGCACGTGGTTCTGGTATGTCTCAGAGGTGGTTGCGTATGCCCAACAGGTGATTCCGGACTGTCCGCCACGTGCTTCTGGCACGTCTGAGATGTGGTTCCAACATGCCCGGCAGGTCATTTCGGAGAGTCGTCCAAGTGGTTCTGGCGTAGCCCGCAGGGGATTTTGGCGTGTCCGGCGGGTGGTTCCGCCGTGCTCGGCAGGTGGTTCAGGCATGGCCGTCACGTGGTTCCAGTCTGTCCAGGACGTGTTTCCAGCTTCTCCGTCAGGTGGTTCTGGTACGTCTGAGAGGTAGTTCCGCCATGGCTGGCAGGTGATCCCGGACCGTCCCGCAGGTGGTTCTGGCATAGCCAGCAGTTGATATTGGCCTGTCCGGCAGGTGGTTCCAGCGAGTCGAAGAGGTGGCTCCGGCGTTCTTGGCAGGTGGTTCCGGTCTGTCCGGTAGGTGTTTCCGGCGTGTCCGGCACGTGCTTCCGGCACGTCTGAGAGGTGGTTCCGGCATGCGCGGCACGTGATTCCGTAGTGTCCGCCAGGTGGTTCTGGCGCAACAGGCAGGTGATTTTGGCGTGTCCGGCAGGTGTTTCTGGCGAGTCGAGCAGGTGGCTCCGGCATGCTCGGCAGGTGCTTCCGGCGTCTCTGGCACTTGGTTCTGTTGTGTCTGAGAGCTGGTTCCGGCATGTCCGGCAGATGATTCCGGAGTGTCCGCCAAGTGGTTCTGGCATACCCAGCAGGTGATTTTGGCGTGTCAGGGAGGTGGTACCGGTGAGTGGAGCAGGTGGTTCCGGCGTGCTCGGCTGGTGCTTCCGGGGTCATTGGCACGGGGTTCTGGCATGTCTGAGAGGTGGTTCCTGCATGCCCGGCAAGTGATTCCGGAGTGTTCGCCAAGTGGTTCTGGCATAGTCGGCAGGTGATTTTGGCATGTCCGACAGGTGGTTCAGGCGAGTTGAGCAGGTGGTTCCAACGTGCTTGGCAGGTGCTTCCGGCGTCTCCGGCACGTGTTTCTGGCACATCTGACAGGTGGTTCCGGCATGCCCGAAAGGTGATTCCAGTCTGTCCGGTAGGTGGTTCCAGCATGCACGGCATGTGGTTCTGGTACGTCTCAGAGGTGGTTGCGCATGCCCAACAGGTGATTCCGGACTGTCCGCCACATGGTTCTGGCACGTCTGAGAGGTGGTTCCGGCATGCCCGGCAGGTCATCCCAGAGAGTCCTCCAAGTGGTTCTGGCATAACACGCAGGTGATTTTGGCGTGTCTGGCAGGTTGTTCCGTTGTGCTTGGCAGGTGGTTCAGGCTTGGCCGGCAGGTGGTTCCAGACTGTCCAGGACGTGTTTCCAGCTTCTCCGGCAGGTGGTTCTGGTACGTCTGAGAGGTGGTTCCGCCATGGCTGGCAGGTGATTCCGGACCGTCCCCCAGGTGGTTCTGGCATAGCCAGCAGTTGATATTGGCCTGTCCGGCAGGTGGTTCCAGCGAGTCGAACAGGTGGCTCCGGCGTGCTCGGCAGGTGGTTCCCGTCTGTCCGGTAGGTGATTCCGGCGTGTCCGGCACGTGCTTCCGGCACGTCTGAGAGGTGGTTCCGGCATGCGCGACAGGTGGTTTCGGAGTGTCCGCCAGGTGGTTCTGGCGTACCCGGCAGGTGATTTTGGGGTGTCCGGCAGGTGTTTCTGGCGAGTCGAGCAGGTGGCTCCGGCATGCGCGGCACGTATTCCGTAGTGTCCGCCAGGTGGTTCTGGCACACCAGGCAGGTGATTTTGGCGTGTCCGGCAGGTGTTTCTGGCGAGTCGAGCAGGTGGCTCCGGCATGCTCGGCAGGTGCTTCCGGCGTCTCCGGCACTTGGTTCTGTTGTGTCTGAGAGCTGGTTCCGGCATGTCCGGCAGATGATTCCGGAGTGTCCGCCAAGTGGTTCTGGCATACCCAGCAGGTGATTTTGGCGTGTCAGGGAGGTGGTACCGGTGAGTGGAGCAGGTGGTTCTGGCGTGCTCGGCTGGTGCTTCCGGGGTCATTGGCACGGGGTTCTGGCATGTCTGAGAGGTGGTTCCTGCATGCCCGGCAAGTGATTCCGGAGTGTTCGCCAAGTGGTTTTGGCATAGTCGGCAGGTGATTTTGGCATGTCCGGCAGGTGGTTCAGGCGAGTTGAGCAGGTGGTTCCAACGTGCTTGGCAGGTGCTTCCGGTGTCTCCGGCACGTGTTTCTGGCACATCCGACAGGTGGTTCCGGCATGCCCGAAAGGTGATTCCGGTCTGTCGGGTAGGTGGTTCCAGCATGCACGGCATGTGGTTCTGGTACGTCTCAGAGGTGGTTGCACATGCCCAACAGGTGATTCCGGACTGTCCGCCACATGGTTCTGGCACGTCTGAGAGGTGGTTCCGGCATGCCCGGCAGGTCATCCCAGAGAGTCCTCCAAGTGGTTCTGGCATAACACGCAGGTGATTTTGGCGTGTCTGGCAGGTTGTTCCGTTGTGCTTGGCAGGTGGTTCAGGCTTGGCCGGCAGGTGGTTCCAGACTGTCCAGGACGTGTTTCCAGCTTCTCCGGCAGGTGGTTCTGGTACGTCTGAGAGGTGGTTCCGCCATGGCTGGCAGGTGATTCCGGACCGTCCCCCAGGTGGTTCTGGCATAGCCAGCAGTTGATATTGGCCTGTCCGGCAGGTGGTTCCAGCGAGTCGAACAGGTGGCTCCGGCGTGCTCGGCAGGTGGTTCCGGTCGGTCCGGTAGGTGATTCCGGCGTGTCCGGCACGTGCTTCCGGCACGTCTGAGAGGTGGTTCCGGCATGCGCGACAGGTGGTTTCGGAGTGTCCGCCAGGTGGTTCTGGCGTACCCAGCAGGTTATTTTGGCATGTCCGGCAGGTGTTTCTGGCGAGTCGAGCATGTGGCTCCGGCATGCTCGGCAGGTGCTTCCGGCGTCTCCGGCACGTGGTTCTGGTGTGTCTGAGAGCTTGTTCCGGCATGTCCGGCAGATGATTCCGGAGTGTCCGCTAAGTGGTTCTGGCATACCCGGCTGGTGATTTGGGCATGTCAGGTAGGTGGTTCCGGCGAGTCGAGCAGGTGGCTCGGCGTGCTCGGCAGGTTGTTCAGACGGGTCTGGCAGGTGTTTTCCGTCTGTTCGGGGTGTGGTTCCAGCATCTCATGCACATGGTTCTGGCACGTCTGAGATGTGGTTCCGGCCGGCCCGACAGGTGTTTCCACAGTGTCCGCCAAGTGGTACTGGCGTAGTTGGCAGGTGATTTTGGCATGACCGGCCGGTGGTTCCAGCAAGCCCGGCAGGTGATTCCGAAGTGTTCCCCAACTGGTTGTGGCGTAGCCGGCAGGTGATTTTTGCGTGTCCGGCAGGTGGTTCTGGCGAGTCGAGCAGGCGGTTCCGGCGTGCTCGGCAGGTGCTTCCGGGGTCATTGGCACGTCGTTCTGGCATATCTGAGAGGTGGTTCCGGCATGCCCGGCAGGTGATTCCGGAGCGTTCGCCAAGTGTTTCCGGCGTAGCCGGCAGGTGATTTTGCATGTCCAGCGGTCGTTCCGGCGGGTCGAGCCGGTGGTTCCGGCGTGTGCGGCAGGTGGTTCCGGTCTGTCCGGCAGGTGGTTCTGTGGTGTCCGGCACGAGGTTCAGTCTGAGAGGCTGTGCCGGCATGCCCCTCACGTGATTCCGGCTTGTCCCCGAAGTGGTGCTGCTGTAGCGGGCAGGTGATTTTGGAGTGACCGGCAGGTGGTTCAGGCGAGTTGAGCAGGTGGTTGCGACGTGCTCGGCAGGTGCTTCCGGCGTCTCTGGCACGTGTTTCTGGCACATCTGACTGGTGGTTCCGGCATGCCCAAAAGTTGATTCCGGTCTGTCCGCTAGGTGGTTCCGGCGTGCACGGCACGTGGTTCTGGTACGTGTCAGAGGTGGTTGCGTATGCCCAACAGGTGATTCCGGACTGTCCGCCACGTGCTTCTGGCACGTCTGAGAGGTGGTTCCAACATGCCCGGCAGGTCATTTCGGAGAGTCGTCCAAGTGGTTCTGGCGTAGCCCGCAGGTGATTTTGGCGTGTCCGGCAGGTGGTTCCGCCGTGCTCGGCAGGTGGTTCAGGCATGGCCGTCACGTGGTTCCAGTCTGTCCAGGACGTGTTTCCAGCTTCTCCGGCAGGTGGTTCTGGTACGTCTGAGAGGTGGTTCCGCCATGGCTGGCAGGTGATCCTGGACTGTCCCCCAGGTGGTTCTGGCATAGCCAGCAGTTGATATTGGCCTGTCCGGCAGGTGGTTCCAGCGAGTCGAACAGGTGGCTCCGGCGTTCTTGGCAGGTGGTTCCGGTCTGTCCGGTAGGTGTTTCCGGCGTGTCCAGCACGTGCTTCCGGCACGTCTGAGAGGTGGTTCCGGCATGCGTGGCAGGTGATTCCGTAGTGTCCGCCAGGTGGTTCTGGCGTACCCGGCAGGTGATTATGGCGTGTCCGGCAGGTGTTCCTGGCGAGTCGAGCAGGTGGCTCCGGCATGCTCGGCAGGTGCTTCCGGCGTCTCCGGCACTTGGTTCTGGTGTGTCTGAGAGCTGGTTCCGGCATGTCCGGCAGATGATTCCGGAGTGTCCGCCAAGTGGTTCTGGCATACCCAGCAGGTGATTTTGGCGTGTCAGGGAGGTGGTACCGGTGAGTCGAGCAGGTGGTTCCGGCGTGCTCAGCAGGTGGTTCAGGCGGTTCTGGCAGGTGGTATCCGTCTGTTCGGGGTGTGGTTCCAGCATCTCATGAACACGTTTCTGGCACGTCTGAGATGTGGTTCCAGCCGGCCCGACAGGTGTTTCCGCAGTGTCCGCCAAGCGGTTCTGGCGTAGTTGGCAGGTGATTTTGGCATGACTGGCAGGTGGTTCCAGCAAGCCTGGCAGGTGATTCCAAAGTGTTCACCAACTGGTTGTGGCGTAGCCGGCAGGTGATTTTTGCGTGATCGGCAGGTGGTTCTGGCGAGTCGAGCAGGTGGTTCCGGCGTGCTCGGCTGGTGCTTCCGGGGTCATTGGCACGGGGTTCTGGCATGTCTGAGAGGAGGTTCCTGCATGCCCGGCAAGTGATTCCGGAGTGTTCGCCAAGTGGTTCTGGCATAGTCGGCAGGTGATTTTGGCATGTCCGGCAGGTGGTTCAGGCGAGTTGAGCAGGTGGTTCCAACGTGCTTGGCAGGTGCTTCCGGCGTCTCCGGCACGTGTTTCTGGCACATCTGACAGGTGGTTCCGAAATGCCCAAAAGGTGATTCCGGTCTGTCCGGTAGGTGGTTCCAGCCTGCACGGCATGTGGTTCTGGTACGTCTCAGAGGTGGTTGCGCATGCCCAACAGGTGATTCCGGACTGTCCGCCACATGGTTCTGGCCCGTCTGAGAGGTGGTTCCGGCATGCCCGGCAGGTCATCCCAGAGAGTCCTCCAAGTGGTTCTGGCATAACACGCAGGTGATTTTGGCGTGTCTGGCAGGTTGTTCCGTTGTGCTTGGCAGGTGGTTCAGGCTTGGCCGGCAGGTGGTTCCAGACTGTCCAGGACGTGCTTCCAGCTTCTCCGGCAGGTGGTTCTGGTACGTCTGATAGGTTGTTCCGCCATGGCTGGCAGGTGATCCCGGACCGTCCCCCAGGTGGTTCTGGCATAGCCAGCAGTTGATATTGGCCTGTCCGGCAGGTGGTTCCAGCGAGGAGAACAGGGGGCTCCGGCGTGCTCGGCCGGTGGTTCCGGTCTGTCCGGTAGGTGATTCCGGCGTGTCCGGCACGTGCTTCCGGCACGTCTGAGAGGTGGTTCCGGCATGCGCGACAGGTGGTTTCGGAGTGTCCGCCAGGTGGTTCTGGCGTACCCGGCAGGTGATTTTGGCGTGTCCGGCAGGTGTTTCTGGCGAGTCGAGCAGGTGGCTCCGGCATGCTCGGCAGGTGCTTCCGGCGTCTCGGGCACGTGGTTCTGGTGTGTCTGAGAGCTGGTTCCGGCATGTCCGGCAGATGATTCCGGAGTGTCCGCCAAGTGGTTCTGGCATACCCGGCTGGTGATTTGGGCATGTCAGGTAGGTGGTTCCGGCGAGTCGAGCAGGTGGCTCCGGCGTGCTCGGCACGTTGTTCAGACGGGTCTGGCAGGTGTTTTCCGTCTGTTCGGGGTGTGGTTCCAGCATCTCATGCACATGGTTCTGGCACGTCTGATATGTGGTTCCGGCCGGCCCGACAGGTGTTTCCACAGTGTCCGCCAAGTGGTACTGGCGTAGTTGGCAGGTGATTTTGGCATGACCGGCAGGTGGTTCCAGCAAGCCCGGCAGGTGATTCCGAAGTGTTCCCCAACTGGTTGTGGCGTAGCCGGCAGGTGATTTTTGCGTGTCCGGCAGGTGGTTCTGGCGAGTCGAGCAGGTGGTTCCGGCGTGCTCGGCAGGTGCTTCCGGGGTCATTGGCACGTGGTTCTGGCGTATCTGAGAGGTGGTTCCGGCATGCCCGGCAGGTGATTCCGGAGTGTTCGCCAAGTGTTTGCGGCGTAGCCGGCAGGTGATTTTGCATGTCCAGCGGTCGTTCCGGCGGGACGAGCCGGTGGTTCCGGCGTGTGCAGCAGGTGGTTCCGGTCTGTCCGGCAGGTGGTTCTGTGGTGTCCGGCACGAGGTTCAGTCTGAGAGGCTGTGCCGGCATGCCCCTCACGTGATTCCGGCTTGTCCCCGAAGTGGTGCTGGTGTAGCGGGCAGGTGATTTTGGCGTGTCCGGCAGGTGGTTCAGGCGAGTTGAGCAGGTGGTTGCGACGTGCTCGACAGGTGCTTCCGGCGTCTCCGGCACGTGTTTCTGGCACATCTGACTGGTGGTTCCGGCATGCCCAAAAGTTGATTCCGGTCTGTCCGGTAGGTGGTTCCGGCATGCACGGCACGTGGTTCTGGTACGTCTCAGAGGTGGTTGCGCATGCCCAACAGGTGATTCCGGACTGTCCGCCGCATGGTTCTGGCACGTCTGAGAGGTGGTTCCGGCATGCCCGGCAGGTCATCCCAGAGAGTCCTCCAAGTGGTTCTGGCATAACACGCAGGTGATTTTGGCGTGTCTGGCAGGTTGTTCCGTTGTGCTTGGCAGGTGGTTCCAGACTGTCCAGGACGTGTTTCCAGCTTCTCCGCCATGTGCTTCTGGCACGTCTGAGAGGTGGTTCCAACATGCCCAGCAGGTCATTTCGGAGAGTCGTCAAAGTGGTTCTGGCGTAGCCCGCACGTGATTTTGGCGTGTCCGGCAGGTGGTTCCGCCGTGCTCGGCAGGTGGTTGAGGCATGGCCGTCACGTGGTTCCAGTCTGTCCAGGACGTGTTTCCAGCTTCTCCGGCAGGTGGTTCTGGTACGTCTGAGAGGTGGTTCCGCCATGGCTGGCAGGTGATCCCGGACTGTCCCCCAGGTGGTTCTGGCATAGCCAGCAGTTGATATTGGCCTGTCCGGCAGGTGGTTCCAGCGAGTCGAACAGGTGGCTCCGGCGTTCTTGGCAGGTGGTTCCGGTCTGTCCGGTAGGTGATTCCGGCGTGTCCGGCACGTGCTTCCGGCACGTCTGAGAGGTGGTTCCGGCATGCGCTACAGGTGGTTTCGGAGTGTCCGCCAGGTGGTTCTGGCGTACCCGGCAGGTGATTTTGGCGTGTCCGGCAGGTGTTTCTGGAGAGTCGAGCAGGTGGCTCCGGCATGCTCGGCAGGTGCTTCCGGCGTCTCCGGCACGTGGTTCTGGTGTGTCTGAGAGCTGGTTCCGGCATGTCCGGCAGATGATTCCGGAGTGTCCGCCAAGTGGTTCTGGCATACCCGGCTGGTGATTTGGGCATGTCAGGTAGGTGGTTCCGGCGAGTCGAGCAGGTGGCTCCGGCGTGCTCGGCACGTTGTTCAGACGGGTCTGGCAGGTGTTTTCCGACTGTTCGGGGTGTGATTCCAGCATCTCATGCACATGGTTCTGGCACGTCTGAGATGTGGTTCCGGCCGGCCCGACAGGAGTTTCCACAGTGTCCGCCAAGTGGTACTGGCGTAGTTGGCAGGTGATTTTGGCATGACCGGCAGGTGGTTCCAGCAAGCCCGGCAGGTGATTCCGAAGTGTTCCCCAACTGGTTGTGGCGTAGCCGGCAGGTGATTTTTGCGTGTCCGGCAGGTGGTTCTGGCGAGTCGAGCAGGTGGTTGCGGCGTGCTCGGCAGGTGCTTCCGGGGTCATTGGCACGTGGTTCTGGCATATCTGAGAGGTGGTTCCGGCATGCCCAGCAGGTGATTCCGGAGTGTTCGCCAAGTGTTTCCGGCGTAGCCGGCAGGTGATTTGGCATGTCCAGCGGTCGTTCCGGCGGGTCGAGCCGGTGGTTCCGGCGTGTCCGGCAGGTGGTTCCGGTCTGTCCGGCAGGTGGTTCTGTGGTGTCCGGCACGAGGTTCAGTCTCAGACGTTGTGCCGGCATGCCCCTCACGTGATTCCGCCTTGTCCCCGAAGTGGTGCTGGTGTAGCGGGCAGGTGATTTTGGCGTGTCCGGCAGGTGGTTCAGGCGAGTTGAGCAGGTGGTTGCAACGTGCTCGGCAGGTGCTTCCGGCGTCTCCGGCACGTGTTTCTGGCACATCTGACTGGTGGTTCCGGAATGCCCAAAAGTTGATTCCGGTCTGTCCGGTAGGTGGTTCCGGCGTGCACGGCACGTGGTTCTGGTATGTCTCAGAGGTGGTTGCGTATGCCCAACAGGTGATTCCGGACTGTCCGCCACGTGCTTCTGGCACGTCTGAGATGTGGTTCCAACATGCCCGGCAGGTCATTTCGGAGAGTCGTCCAAGAGGTTCTGGCGTAGCCCGCAGGGGATTTTGGCGTGTCCGGCGGGTGGTTCCGCCGTGCTCGGCAGGTGGTTCAGGCATGGCCGTCACGTGGTTCCAGTCTGTCCAGGACGTGTTTCCAGCTTCTCCGTCAGGTGGTTCTGGTACGTCTGAGAGGTGGTTCCGCCATGGCTGGCAGGTGATCCCGGACCGTCCCGCAGGTGGTTCTGGCATAGCCAGCAGTTGATATTGGCCTGTCCGGCAGGTGGTTCCAGCGAGTCGAAGAGGTGGCTCCGGCGTTCTTGGCAGGTGGTTCCGGTCTGTCCGGTAGGTGTTTCCGGCGTGTCCGGCACGTGCTTCCGGCGCGTCTGAGAGGTGGTTCCGGCATGCGCGGCACGTGATTCCATAGTGTCCGCCAGGTGGTTCTGGCGCACCAGGCAGGTGATTTTGGCGTGTCCGGCAGGTGTTTCTGGCGAGTCGAGCAGGTGGCTCCGGCATGCTCGGCAGGTGCTTCCGGCGTCTCCGGCACTTGGTTCTGTTGTGTCTGAGAGCTGGTTCCGGCATGTCCGGCAGATGATTCCGGAGTGTCCGCCAAGTGGTTCTGGCATACCCAGCAGGTGATTTTGGCGTGTCAGGGAGGTGGTACCGGTGAGTGGAGCAGGTGGTTCCGGCGTGCTCGGCTGGTGCTTCCGGGGTCATTGGCACGGGGTTCTCGCATGTCGGAGAGGTGGTTCCTGCATGCCCGGCAAGTGATTCCGGAGTGTTCGCCAAGTGGTTCTGGCATAGTCGGCAGGTGATTTTGGCATGTCCGGCAGGTGGTTCAGGCGAGTTGAGCAGGTGGTTCCAACGTGCTTGGCAGGTGCTTCCGGCGTCTCCGGCACGTGTTTCTGGCACATCTGACAGGTGGTTCCGGCATGCCCGAAAGGTGATTCCGGTCTCTCGGGTAGGTGGTTCCAGCCTGCACGGCATGTGGTTCTGGTACGTCTCAGAGGTGGTTGCGCATGCCCAACAGGTGATTCCGGACTGTCCGCCACATGGTTCTGGCACGTCTGAGAGGTGGTTCCGGCATGACCGGCAGGTCATCCCAGAGAGTCCTCCAAGTGGTTCTGGCATAACACGCAGGTGATTTTGGCGTGTCTGGCAGGTTGTTCCGTTGTGCTTGGCAGGTGCTTCAGGCTTGGCCGGCAGGTGGTTCCAGACTGTCCAGGACGTGTTTCCAGCTTCTCCGGCAGGTGGTTCTGGTACGACTGAGAGGTGGTTCCGCCATGGCTGGCAGGTGATTCCGGACCGTCCCCCAGGTGGTTCTGGCATAGCCAGCAGTTGATATTGGCCTGTCCGGCAGGTGGTTCCAGCGAGTCGAACAGGTGGCTCCGGCGTGCTCGGCAGGTGGTTCCGGTCTGTCCGGTAGGTGATTCCGGCGTGTCCGGCACGTGCTTCCGGCACGTCTGAGAGGTGGTTCCGGCATGCGCGACAGGTGGTTTCGGAGTGTCCGCCAGGTGATTTTGGCGTGTCCGGCAGGTGTTTCTGGCGAGTCGAGCAGGTGCCTCCGGCATGCTCGGCAGGTGCTTCCGGCGTCTCCGGCACGTGGTTCTGGTGTGTCTGAGAGCTGGTTCCGGCATGTCCGGCAGATGATTCCGGAGTGTCCGCCAAGTGGTTCTGGCATACCCGGCTGGTGATTTGGGCATGTCAGGTAGGTGGTTCCGGCGAGTCGAGCAGGTGGCTCCGGCGTGCTCGGCACGTTGTTCAGACGGGTCTGGCAGGTGTTTTCCGTCTGTTCGGGGTGTGGTTCCAGCATCTCATGCACATGGTTCTGGCACGTCTGAGATGTGGTCCCGGCCGGCCCGACAGGTGTTTCCACAGTGTCCGCCAAGTGGTACTGGCGTAGTTGGCAGGTGATTTTGGCATGACCGGCAGGTGGTTCCAGCAAGCCCGGCAGGTGATTCCGAAGTGTTCCCCAACTGGTTGTGGCGTAGCCGGCAGGTGATTTTTGCGTGTCCGGCAGGTGGTTCTGGCGAGTCGAGCAGGTGGTTCCGGCGTGCTCGGCAGGTGATTCCGGGGTCATTGGCACGTGGTTCTGGCATATCTGAGAGGTGGTTCCGGCATGCCCGGCAGGTGATTCCGGAGTGTTCGCCAAGTGTTTCCGGCGTAGCCGGCTGGTGATTTTGCATGTCCAGCGGTCGTTCCGGCGGGTCGAGCCGGTGGTTCCGGCGTGTGCGGCAGGTGGTTCCGGTCTGTCCGGCAGGTGGTTCTGTGGTGTCCGGCACGAGGTTCAGTCTGAGAGGCTGTGCCGGCATGCCCCTCACGTGATTCCGGCTTGTCCCCGAAGTGGTGCTGGTGTAGCGGGCAGGTGATTTTGGCGTGTCCGGCAGGTGGTTCAGTCGAGTTGAGCAGGTGCTTGCGACGTGCTCGGCAGGTGCTTCCGGCGTCTCCGGCACGTGTTTCTGGCACATCTGACTGGTGGTTCCGGCATGCCCAAAAGTTGATTCCGGTCTGTCCGTTAGGTGGTTCCGGCGTGAACGGCACGTGGTTCTGGTACTTGTCAGAGGTGGTTGCGTATGCCCAACAGGTGTTTCCGGACTGTCCGCCACGTGCTTCTGGCACGTCTGAGAGGTGGTTCCAACATGCCCGGCAGGTCATTTCGGAGAGTCGTCCAAGTGGTTCTGGCGTAGCCCGCAGGGGATTTTGGTGTGTCCGGCAGGTGGTTCCGCCGTGCTCGGCAGGTGGTTCAGGCATGGCCGTCACGTGGTTCCAGTCTGTCCAGGACGTGTTTCCAGCTTCTCCGGCAGGTGGTTCTGGTACGTCTGAGAGGTGGTTCCGCCATGGCTGGCAGGTGATCCCGGTCTGTCCCCCAGGTGGTTCTGGCATAGCCAGCAGTTGATATTGGCCTGTCCGGCAGGTGGTTCCAGCGAGTCGAACAGGTGGCTCCGGCGTTCTTGGCAGGTGGTTCCGGTCTGTCCGGTAGGTGATTCCGGCGTGTCCGGCACGTGCTTCCGGCGCGTCTGAGAGGTGGTTCCGGCATGCGCGGCAGGTGATTCCGTAGTGTCCGCCAGGTGGTTCTATCACACCCGGCAGGTGATTTTGGCGTGTCCGGCAGGTGTTTCTGGCGAGTCGAGCAGGTGGCTCCGGCATGCTCGGCAGGTGCTTCCGGCGTCTCCGGCACGTGGTTCTGGTGTGTCTGAGAGCTGGTACCGGCATGTCCGGCAAGTGATTCCGGAGTGTTCGCCAAGTGGTTCTGGCACAGTTGGCAGGCGATTTTGGCATGTCCGGCAGGTGGTTCAGGCGAGTTGAGCAGGTGGTTCCAATGTGCTTGGCAGGTGCTTCCGGCGTCTCCGGCACGTGTTTCTGGCACATCTGACAGGTGGTTCCGGCATGCCCGAAAGGTGATTCCGGTCTGTCCGGTAGGTGGTTCCAGCCTGCACGGCATGTGGTTCTGGTACGTCTCAGAGGTGGTTGCGCATGCCCAACAGGTGATTCCAGACTGTCCGCCACATGGTTCTGGCACGTCTGAGAGGTGGTTCCGGCATGCCCGGCAGGTCATCCCAGAGAGTCCTCCAAGTGGTTCTGGCATAACACGCAGGTGATTTTGGCGTGTCTGGCAGGTTGTTCCGTTGTGCTTGGCAGGTGGTTCAGGCTTGGCCGGCAGGTGGTTCCAGACTGTCCAGGACGTGTTTCCAGCTTCTCCGGCAGGTGGTTCTGGTACGTCTGAGAGCTGGTTCCGCAATGGCTGGCAGGTGATTCCGGACCGTCCCCCAGGTGGTTCTGGCATAGCCAGCAGTTGATATTGGCCTGTCCGGCAGGTGGTTCCAGCGAGTCGAACAGGTGGCTCTGGCGTGCTCGGCAGGTGGTTCCGGTCTGTCCGGTAGGTGATTCCGGCGTGTCCGGCACGTGCTTCCGGCACGTCTGAGAGGTGGTTCCGGCATGCGCGACAGGTGGTTTCGGAGTGTCCGCCAGGTGGTTCTGGCGTACCCGGCAGGTGATTTTGGCGTGTCCGGCAGGTGTTTCTGGCGAGTCGAGCAGGTGGCTCCGGCATGCTCGGCAGGTGCTTCCGGCGTCTCCGGCACGTGGTTCTGGTGTGTCTGAGAGCTGGTTCCGGCATGTCCGGCAGATGATTCCGGAGTGTCCGCCAAGTGGTTCTGGCATACCCGGCTGGTGATTTGGGCATGTCAGGTAGGTGGTTCCGGCGAGTCGAGCAGGTGGCTCCGGCGTGCTCGGCAGGTTGTTCAGACGGGTCTGGCAGGTGTTTTCCGTCTGTTCGTGGTGTGGTTCCAGCATCTCATGCACATGGTTCTGGCACGTCTGAGATGTGGTTCCGGCCGGCCCGACAGGTGTTTCCACAGTGTCCGCCAAGTGGTACTGGCGTAGTTGGCAGGTGATTTTGGCATGACCGGAAGGTGGTTCCAGCAAGCCCGGCAGGTGATTCCGAAGTGTTCCCCAACTGGTTGTGGCGTAGCCGGCAGGTGATTTTTGCGTGTCCGGCAGGTGGTTCTGGCGCGTCGAGCAGGTGGTTCCGGCGTGCTCGGCAGGTGCTTCCGGGGTCATTGGCACGTGGTTCTGGCATATCTGAGAGGTGGTTCCGGCATGCCCGGCAGGTGATTCCGGAGTGTTCGCCAAGTGTTTCCGGCGTAGCCGGCAGGTGATTTTGCATGTCCAGCGGTCGTTCCGGCGGGTCGAGCCGGTGGTTCCGGCGTGTCCGGCAGGTGGTTCTGTGGTGTCTGGCACGAGGTTCAGTCTGAGAGGCTGTGCCGGCATGCCCCTCACGTGATTCCGGCTTGTCCCCGAAGTGGTGCTGGTGTAGCGGGCAGGTGATTTTGGCGTGTCCGGCAGGTGGTTCAGGCGAGTTGAGCAGGTGGTTGCGACGTGCTCGACAGGTGCTTCCGGCGTCTCCGGCACGTGTTTCTGGCACATCTGACAGGTGGTTCCGGCATGCCCAAATGTTGATTCCGGTCTGTCCGGTAGGTGGTTCCGGCGTGCACGGCACGTGGTTCTGGTACGTCTCAGAGGTGGTTGCGCATGCCCAACAGGTGATTCCGGACTGTCCGCCGCATGGTTCTGGCACGTCTGAGAGGTGGTTCCGGCATGCCCGGCAGGTCATCCCAGAGAGTCCTCCAAGTGGTTCTGGCATAACACGCAGGTGATTTTGGCGTGTCTGGCAGGTTGTTCCGTTGTGCTTGGCAGGTGGTTCCAGACTGTCCAGGACGTGTTTCCAGCTTCTCCGCCATGTGCTTCTGGCACGTCTGAGAGGTGGTTCCAACATGCCCAGCAGGTCATTTCGGAGAGTCGTCAAAGTGGTTCTGGCGTAGCCCGCACGTGATTTTGGCGTGTCCGGCAGGTGGTTCCGCCGTGCTCGGCAGGTGGTTCAGGCATGGCCGTCACGTGGTTCCAGTCTGTCCAGGACGTGTTTCCAGCTTCTCCGGCAGGTGGTTCTGGTACGTCTGAGAGGTGGTTCCACCATGGCTGGCAGGTGATCCCGGACTGTCCCCCAGGTGGTTCTGGCATAGCCAGCAGTTGATATTGGCCTGTCCGGCAGGTGGTTCCAGCGAGTCGAACAGGTGGCTCCGGCGTTCTTGGCAGGTGGTTCCGGTCAGTCCGGTAGGTGATTCCGGCGTGTCCGGCACGTGCTTCCGGCACGTCTGAGAGGTGGTTCCGGCATGCGCTACAGGTGGTTTCGGAGTGTCCGCCAGGTGGTTCTGGCGTACCCGGCAGGTGATTTTGGCGTGTCCGGCAGGTGTTTCTGGCGAGTCGAGCAGGTGGCTCCGGCATGCTCGGCAGGTGCTTCCGGCGTCTCCGGCACGTGGTTCTGGTGTGTCTGAGAGCTGGTTCCGGCATGTCCGGCAGATGATTCCGGAGTGTCCGCCAAGTGGTTCTGGCATACCCGGCTGGTGATTTGGGCATGTCAGGTAGGTGGTTCCGGCGAGTCGAGCAGGTGGCTCCGGCGTGCTCGGCACGTTGTTCAGACGGGTCTGGCAGCTGTTTTCCGTCTGTTCGGGGTGTGATTCCAGCATCTCATGCACATGGTTCTGGCACGTCTGAGATGTGGTTCCGGCCGGCCCGACAGGAGTTTCCACAGTGTCCGCCAAGTGGTACTGGCGTAGTTGGCAGGTGATTTTGGCATGACCGGCAGGTGGTTCCAGCAAGCCCGGCAGGTGATTCCGAAGTGTTCCCCAACTGGTTGTGGCGTAGCCGGCAGGTGATTTTTGCGTGTCCGGCAGGTGGTTCTGGCGCGTCGAGCAGGTGGTTGCGGCGTGCTCGGCAGGTGCTTCCGGGGTCATTGGCACGTGGTTCTGGCATATCTGAGAGGTGGTTCCGGCATGCCCAGCAGGTGATTCCGGAGTGTTCGCCAAGTGTTTCCGGCGTAGCCGGCAGGTGATTTGGCATGTCCAGCGGTCGTTCCGGCGGGTCGAGCCGGTGGTTCCGGCGTGTCCGGCAGGTGGTTCCGGTCTGTCCGGCAGGTGGTTCTGTGGTGTCCGGCACGAGGTTCAGTCTCAGACGTTGTGCCGGCATGCCCCTCACGTGATTCCGCCTTGTCCCCGAAGTGGTGCTGGTGTAGCGGGCAGGTGATTTTGGCGTGTCCGGCAGGTGGTTCAGGCGAGTTGAGCAGGTGGTTGCGACGTGCTCGGCAGGTGCTTCCGGCGTCTCCGGCACGTGTTTCTGGCACATCTGACTGGTGGTTCCGGCATGCCCAAAAGTTGATTCCGGTCTGTCCGGTAGGTGGTTCCGGCGTGCACGGCACGTGGTTCTGGTATGTCTCAGAGGTGGTTGCGTATGCCCAACAGGTGATTCCGGACTGTCCGCCACGTGCTTCTGGCACGTCTGAGAGGTGGTTCCAACATGCCCGGCAGGTCATTTCGGAGAGTCGTCCAAGTGGTTCTGGCGTAGCCCGCAGTGGATTTTGGCGTGTCCGGCGGGTGGTTCCGCCGTGCTCGGCAGGTGGTTCAGGCATGGCCGTCACGTGGTTCCAGTCTGTCCAGGACGTGTTTCCAGCTTCTCCGTCAGGTGGTTCTGGTACGTCTGAGAGGTGGTTCCGCCATGGCTGGCAGGTGATCCCGGACCGTCCCGCAGGTGGTTCTGGCATAGCCAGCAGTTGATATTGGCCTGTCCGGCAGGTGGTTCCAGCGAGTCGAAGAGGTGGCTCCGGCGTTCTTGGCAGGTGGTTCCAGTCTGTCCGGTAGGTGTTTCCGGCGTGTCCGGCACGTGCTTCCGGCACGTCTGAGAGGTGGTTCCGGCATGCGCGGCACGTGATTCCGTAGTGTCCGCCAGGGGGTTCTGGCGCACCAGGCAGGTGATTTTGGCGTGTCCGGCAGGTGTTTCTGGCGAGTCGAGCAGGTGGCTCCGGCATGCTCGGCAGGTGCTTCCGGCGTCTCCGGCACTTGGTTCTGTTGTGTCTGAGAGCTGGTTCCGGCATGTCCGGCAGATGATGCCGGAGTGTCCGCCAAGTGGTTCTGGCATACCCAGCAGGTGATTTTGGCGTGTCAGGGAGGTGGTACCGGTGAGTGGAGCAGGTGGTTCCGGCGTGCTCGGCTGGTGCTTCCGGGGTCATTGGCACGGGGTTCTGGCATGTCTGAGAGGTGGTTCCTGCATGCCCGGCAAGTGATTCCGGAGTGTTCGCCAAGTGGTTCTGGCATAGTCGGCAGGTGATTTTGGCATGTCCGGCAGGTGGTTCAGGCGAGTTGAGCAGGTGGTTCCAACGTGCTTGGCAGGTGCTTCCGGCGTCTCCGGCACGTGTTTCTGGCACATCTGACAGGTGGTTCCGGCATGCCCGAAAGGTGATTCCGGTCTGTCGGGTAGGTGGTTCCAGCATGCACGGCATGTGGTTCTGGTACGTCTCAGAGGTGGTTGCGCATGCCCAACAGGTGATTCCGGACTGTCCGCCACATGGTTCTGGCACGTCTGAGAGGTGGTTCCGGCATGCCCGGCAGGTCATCCCAGAGAGTCCTCCAAGTGGTTCTGGCATAACACGCAGGTGATTTTGGCGTGTCTGGCAGGTTGTTCGGTTGTGCTTGGCAGGTGGTTCAGGCTTGGCCGGCAGGTGGTTCCAGACTGTCCAGGACGTGTTTCCAGCTTCTCCGGCAGGTGGTTCTGGTACGTCTGAGAGGTGGTTCCGCCATGGCTGGCAGGTGATTCCGGACCGTCCCCCAGGTGGTTCTGGCATAGCCAGCAGTTGATATTGGCCTGTCCGGCAGGTGGTTCCAGCGAGTCGAACAGGTGGCTCCGGCGTGCTCGGCAGGTGGTTCCGGTCTGTCCGGTAGGTGATTCCGGCGTGTCCGGCACGTGCTTCCGGCACGTCTGAGAGGTGGTTCCGGCATGCGCGACAGGTGGTTTCGGAGTGTCCGCCAGGTGATTTTGGCGTGTCCGGCAGGTGTTTCTGGCGAGTCGAGCAGGTGCCTCCGGCATGCTCGGCAGGTGCTTCCAGCGTCTCCGGCACGTGGTTCTGGTGTGTCTGAGAGCTGGTTCCGGCATGTCCGGCAGATGATTCCGGAGTGCCCGCCAAGTGGTTCTGGCATACCCGGCTGGTGATTTGGGCATGTCAGGTAGGTGGTTCCGGCGAGTCGAGCAGGTGGCTCCGGCGTGCTCGGCACGTTGTTCAGACGGGTCTGGCAGGTGTTTTCCGTCTGTTCGGGGTGTGGTTCCAGCATCTCATGCACATGGTTCTGGCACGTCTGAGATGTGGTCCCGGCCGGCCCGACAGGTGTTTCCACAGTGTCCGCCAAGTGGTACTGGCGTAGTTGGCAGGTGATTTTGGCATGACCGGCAGGTGGTTCCAGCAAGCCCGGCAGGTGATTCCGAAGTGTTCCCCAACTGGTTGTGGCGTAGCCGGCAGGTGATTTTTGCGTGTCCGGCAGGTGGTTCTGGCGAGTCGAGCAGGTGTTTGCGGCGTGCTCAGCAGGTGATTCCGGGGTCATTGGCACGTGGTTCTGGCATATCTGAGAGGTGGTTCCGGCATGCCCGGCAGGTGATTCCGGAGTGTTCGCCAAGTGTTTCCGGCGTAGCCGGCTGGTGATTTTGCATGTCCAGCGGTCGTTCCGGCGGGTCGAGCCGGTGGTTCCGGCGTGTGCGGCAGGTGGTTCCGGTCTGTCCGGCAGGTGGTTCTGTGGTGTCCGGCACGAGGTTCAGTCTGAGAGGCTGTGCCGGCATGCCCCTCACGTGATTCCGGCTTGTCCCCGAAGTGGTGCTGGTGTAGCGGGCAGGTGATTTTGGCGTGTCCAGCAGGTGGTTCAGTCGAGTTGAGCAGGTGCTTGCGACGTGCTCGGCAGGTGCTTCCGGCGTCTCCGGCACGTGTTTCTGGCACATCTGACTGGTGGTTCCGGCATGCCCAAAAGTTGATTCCGGTCTGTCCGTTAGGTGGTTCCGGCGTGAACGGCACGTGGTTCTGGTACGTGTCAGAGGTGGTTGCGTATGCCCAACAGGTGTTTCCGTACTGTCCGCCACGTGCTTCTGGCACGTCTGAGAGGTGGTTCCAACATGCCCGGCAGGTCATTTCGGAGAGTCGTCCAAGTGGTTCTGGCGTAGCCCGCAGGGGATTTTGGTGTGTCCGGCAGGTGGTTCCGCCGTGCTCGGCAGGTGGTTCAGGCATGGCCGTCACGTGGTTCCAGTCTGTCCAGGACGTGTTTCCAGCTTCTCCGGCAGGTGGTTCTGGTACGTCTGAGAGGTGGTTCCGCCATGGCTGGCAGGTGATCCCGGTCTGTCCCCCAGGTGGTTCTGGCATAGCCAGCAGTTGATATTGGCCTGTCCGGCAGGTGGTTCCAGCGAGTCGAACAGGTGGCTCCGGCGTTCTTGGCAGGTGGTTCCGGTCTGTCCGGTAGGTGATTCCGGCGTGTCCGGCAAGTGCTTCCGGCGCGTCTGAGAGGTGGTTCCGGCATGCGCGGCAGGTGATTCCGTAGTGTCCGCCAGGTGGTTCTATCACACCCGGCAGGTGATTTTGGCGTGTCCGGCAGGTGTTTCTGGCGAGTCGAGCAGGTGGCTCCGGCATGCTCGGCAGGTGCTTCCGGCGTCTCCGGCACGTGATTCTGGTGTGTCTGAGAGCTGGTTCCGGCATGTCCGGCAGATGATTCCGGAGTGTCCGCCAAGTGGTTCTGGCATACCCGGCTGGTGATTTGGGCATGTCAGGTAGGTGGTTCCGGCGAGTCGAGCAGGTGTCTCCGGCGTGCTCGGCAGGTTGTTCAGACGGGTCTGGCAGGTGTTTTCCGTCTGTTCGGGGTGTGGTTCCAGCATCTCATGCACATGGTTCTGGCACGTCTGAGATGTGGTTCCGGCCGGCCCGACAGGTGTTTCCACAGTGTCCGCCAAGTGGTACTGGCGTAGTTGGCAGGTGATTTTGGCATGACCGGCAGGTGGTTCCAGCAAGCCCGGCAGGTGATTCCGAAGTGTTCCCCAACTGGTTGTGGCGTAGCCGGCAGGTGATTTTTGCGTGTCCGGCAGGTGGTTCTGGCGCGTCGAGCAGGTGGTTCCGGCGTGCTCGGCAGGTGCTTCCGGGGTCATTGGCACGTGGTTCTGGCATATCTGAGAGGTGGTTCCGGCATGCCCGGCAGGTGATTCCGGAGTGTTCGCCAAGTGTTTCCGGCATAGCCGGCAGGTGATTTGGCATGTCCAGCGGTCGTTCCGGCGGGTCGAGCCGGTGGTTCCGGCGTGTGCGGCAGGTGGTTCCGGTCTGTCCGGCAGGTGGTTCTGTGGTGTCCGGCACGAGGTTCAGTCTCAGACTTTGTGCCGGCATGCCCCTCACGTGATTCCGGCTTGTCCCCGAAGTGGTGCTGGTGTAGCGGGCAGGTGATTTTGGCATGTCCGGCAGGTGGTTCAGGCGAGTTGAGCAGGTGGTTGCGAGGTGCTCGGCAGCTGCTTCCGGCGTCTCCGGCACGTGTTTCTGGCACATCTGACTGGTGGTTCCGGCATGCCCAAAAGTTGATTCCGGTCTGTCCGGTAGATGGTTCCGGCGTGCACGGCACGTGGTTCTGGTACGTCTCAGAGGTGGTTGCGCATGCCCAACAGGTGATACCGGACTGTCCGCCACATGGTTCTGGCACGTCTGAGAGGTGGTTCCGGCATGACCGGCAGGTAATCCCAGAGAGTCCTCCAAGTGGTGCTGGCATAACACGCAGGTGATTTTGGCGTGTCTGGCAGGTTGTTCCGTTGTGCTTGGCAGGTGGTTCAGGCTTGGCCGGCAGGTGGTTCCAGACTGTCCAGGACGTGTTTCCAGCTTCTCCGGCAGGTGGTTCTGGTACGTCTGATAGGTGGTTCCGCCATGGCTGGCAGGTGATTCCGGACCGTCCCCCAGGTGGTTCTGGCATAGCCAGCAGTTCATATTGGCCTGTCCGGCAGGTGGTTCCAGCGAGTCGAACATGTGGCTCCGGCGTTCTTGGCAGGTGGTTCCGGTCTGTCCGGTAGGTGTTTCCGGCGTGTCTGGCACGTGCTTCCGGCACGTCTGAGAGGTGGTTCCGGCATGCGCGGCAGGTGATTCCGTAGTGTCCGCCAGGTGGTTCTATCACACCCGGCAGGTGATTTTGGCGTGTCCGGCAGGTGTTTCTGGCGAGTCGAGCAGGTGGCTCCGGCATGCTCGGCAGGGGCTTCCGGCGTCTCCGGCACTTGGTTCTGGAGTGTCTGAGAGCTGGTTCCGTCATGTCCGGCAGATGATTCCGGAGTGTCTGCCAAGTGGTTGTGGCATACCCAACAGGTGATTTTGGCATGTCAGGGAGGTGGTACCGGTGAGTCGAGCAGGTGGTCCCGGCGTGCTCAGCAGGTGGTTCAGGCGGTTCTGGCAGGTGGTATCCGTCTGTTCGGGGTGTGGTTCCAGCATCTCATGAACACGTTTCTGGCACGTCTGAGATGTGGTTCCAGCCGGCCCGACAGGTGTTTCCGCAGTGTCCGCCAAGCGGTTCTGGCGTAGTTGGCAGGTGATTTTGGCATGACCGTCAGGTGGTTCCAGCAAGCCTGGCAGGTGATTCCAAAGTGTTCACCAACTGGTTGTGGCGTAGCCGGCAGGTTATTTTTGCGTGATCGGCAGGTGGTTCTGGCGAGTCGAGCAGGTGGTTCCGGCGTGCTCGGCTGGTGCTTCCGGGGTCATTGGCACGGGGTTATGGCATGTCTGAGAGGTGGTTCCGGCATGCCCGGCAGGTCATCCCAGAGAGTCCTCCAAGTGGTTCTGGCATAACACGCAGGTGATTTTGGCGTGTCTGGCAGGTTGTTCCGTTGTGCTTGGCAGGTGGTTCCAGACTGTCCAGGACGTGTTTCCAGCTTCTCCGCCATGTGCTTCTGGCACGTCTGAGAGGTGGTTCCAACATGCCCGGCAGGTCATTTCGGAGAGTCGTCAAAGTGGTTCCGGCGTAGCCCGCAGGTGATTTTGGCGTGTCCGGCAGGTGGTTCCGCCGTGCTCGGCAGGTGGTTCAGGCATGGCCGTCACGTGGTTCCAGTCTGTCCAGGACGTGTTTCCAGCTTCTCCGGCAGGTGGTTCTGGTACGTCTGAGAGGTGGTTCCGCCATGGCTGGCAGGTGATCCCGGACTGTCCCCCAGGTGGTTCTGGCATAGCCAGCAGTTGATATTGGCCTGTCCGGCAGGTGGTTCCAGCGAGTCGAACAGGTGGCTCCGGCGTTCTTGGCAGGTGGTTCCGGTCTGTCCGGTAGGTGATTCCGGCGTGTCCGGCACGTGCTTCCGGCACGTGTGAGAGGTGGTTCCGGCATGCGCTACAGGTGGTTTCGGAGTGTCCGCCAGGTTGTTCTGGCGTACCCGGCAGGTGATTTTGGCGTGTCCGGCAGGTGTTTCTGGCGAGTCGAGCAGGTGGCTCCGGCATGCTCGGCAGGTGCTTCCGGCGTCTCCGGCACGTGGTTCTGGTGTGTCTGAGAGCTGGTTCCGGCATGTCCGGCAGATGATTCCGGAGTGTCCGCCAAGTGGTTCTGGCATACCCGGCTGGTGATTTGGGCATGTCAGGTAGGTGGTTCCGGCGAGTCGAGCAGGTGGCTCCGGCGTGCTCGGCAGGTTGTTCAGACGGGTCTGGCAGGTGTTTTCCGTCTGTTCGGGGTGTGGTTCCAGCATCTCAGGCACATGGTTCTGGCACGTCTGAGATGTGGTTCCGACCGGCCCGACAGGTGTTTCCACAGTGTCCGCCAAGTGGTACTGGCGTAGTTGGCAGGTGATTTTGGCATGACCGGCAGGTGGTTCCAGAAAGCCCGGCAGGTGATTCCGAAGTGTTCCCCAACTGGTTGTGGCGTAGCCGGCAGGTGATTTTTGCGTGTCCGGCAGGTGGTTCTGGCGCGTCGAGCAGGTGGTTCCGGCGTGCTCGGCAGGTGCTTCCGGGGTCATTGGCACGTGGTTCTGGCATATCTGAGAGGTGGTTCCGGCATGCCCGGCAGGTGATTCCGGAGTGTTCGCCAAGTGTTTCCGGCGTAGCCGGCAGGTGATTTTGCATGTCCAGCGGTCGTTCCGGCGGGTCGAGCCGGTGGTTCCGGCGTGTGCGGCAGGTGGTTCCGGTCTGTCCGGCAGGTGGTTCTGTGGTGTCCGGCACGAGGTTCAGTCTCAGACGTTGTGCCGGAATGCCCCTCACGTGATTCCGGCTTGTCCCCGAAGTGGTGCTGGTGTAGCGGGCAGGTGATTTTGGCGTGTCCGGCAGGTGGTTCAGGCGAGTTGAGCAGGTGCTTGCGACGTGCTCGGCAGGTGCTTCCGGCGTCTCCGGCACGTGTTTCTGGCACATCTGACTGGTGGTTCCGGCATGCCCAAAAGTTGATTCCGGTCTGTCCGGTAGGTGGTTCTGGCGTGCACGGCACGTGGTTCTGGTACTTGTCAGAGGTGGTTGCGTATGCCCAACAGGTGATTCCGGACTGTCCGCCACGTGCTTCTGGCACATCTGAGAGGTGGTTCCAACATGCCCGGCAGGTCATTTCGGAGAGTCGTCCAAGTGGTTCTGGCGTAGCCCGCAGGTGATTTTGGCGTGTCCGGCGGGTGGTTCCGCCGTGCTCGGCAGGTGGTTCAGGCATGGCCGTCACGTGTTTCCAGTCTGTCCAGGACGTGTTTCCAGCTTCTCCGGCAGGTGGTTCTGGTACGTCTGAGAGGTGGTTCCGCCATGGCTGGCAGGTGATCCCGGACCGTCCCCCAGGTGGTTCTGGCATACCCAGCAGTTGATATTGGCCTGTCCGGCAGGTGGTTCCAGCGAGTCGAACAGGTGGCTCCGGCGTTCTTGGCAGGTGGTTCCGGTCTGTCCGGTAGGTGTTTCCGGCGTGTCCGGCACGTGCTTCCGGCACGTCTGAGAGCTGGTTCCGGCATGCGCGGCACGTGATTCCGTAGTGTCCGCCAGGTGGTTCTGGCGCACCAGGCAGGTGATTTTGGCGTGTCCGGCAGGTGTTTCTGGCGAGTCGAGCAGGTGGCTCCGGCATGCTCGGCAGGTGCTTCCGGCGTCTCCGGCACTTGGTTCTGGTGTGTCTGAGAGCTGGTTCCGGCATGTCCGGCAGATGATTCCGGAGTGTCCGCCAAGTGGTTCTGGCATACCCAGCAGGTGATTTTGGCATGTCAGGGAGGTGGTACCGGTGAGTCGAGCAGGTGGTTCCGGCGTGCTCAGCAGGTGGTTCAGGCGGTTCTGGCAGGTGGTATCCGTCTGTTCGGGGTGTCGTTCCAGCATCTCATGAACACGTTTCTGGCACGTCTGAGATGTGGTTCCAGCCTGCCCGACAGGTGTTTCCGCAGTGTCCGCCAAGCGGTTCTGGCGTAGTTGGCAGGTGATTTTGGCATGACTGGCAGGTGGTTCCAGCAAGCCTGGCAGGTGATTCCAAAGTGTTCACCAACTGGTTGTGGCGTAGCCGGCAGGTGATTTTTGCGTGATCGGCAGGTGGTTCTGGCGAGTCAAGCAGGTGGTTCCGGCGTGCTCGGCTGGTGCTTCCGGGGTCATTGGCACGGGGTTCTGGCATGTCTGAGAGGTGGTTCCTGCATGCCCGGCAAGTGATTCCGGAGTGTTCGCCAAGTGGTTCTGGCATAGTCGGCAGGTGATTTTGGCATGTCCGGCAGGTGGTTCAGGCGAGTTGAGCAGGTGGTTCCAACGTGCTTGGCAGGTGCTTCCGGCGTCTCCGGCACGTGTTTCTGGCACATCTGACAGGTGGTTCCGGCATGCCCGAAAGGTGATTCCGGTCTGTCCGGTAGGTGGTTCCAGCCTGCACGGAATGTGGTTCTGGTACGTCTCAGAGGTGGTTGCGCATGCCCAACAGGTGATTCCGGACTGTCCGCCACATGGTTCTGGCACGTCTGAGAGGTGGTTCCGGCATGCCCGGCAGGACATCCCAGAGAGTCCTCCAAGTGGTTCTGGCATAACACGCAGGTGATTTTGGCGTGTCTGGCAGGTTGTTCCGCCGTGCTTGGCAGGTGGTTCAGGCTTGGCCGGCAGGTGGTTCCAGACTGTCCAGGACGTGTTTCCAGCTTCTCCGGCAGGTGGTTCTGGTACGTCTGAGAGGTGGTTCCGCCATGGCTGGCAGGTGATTCCGGACCGTCCCCCAGGTGGTTCTGGCATAGCCAGCAGTTGATATTGGCCTGTCCGGCAGGTGGTTCAAGCGAGACGAACAGGTGGCTCCGGCGTGCTCGGCAGGTGGTTCCGGTCTGTCCGGTAGGTGATTCCGGCGTGTCCGGCACGTGCTTCCGGCACGTCTGAGAGGTGGTTCCGGCATGCGCGACAGGTGATTTCGGAGTGTCCGCCAGGTGGTTCTGGCGTACCCGGCAGGTGATTTTGGCGTGTCCGGCAGGTGGTTCTGGCGAGTCGAGCAGGTGGCTCCAGCATGCTCGGCAGGTGCTTCCGGCGTCTCCAGCACGTGGTTCTGGTGTGTCTGAGAGCTGGTTCCGGCATGTCCGGCAGATGATTTCGAAGTGTCCGCCAAGTGGTTCTGGCATACCCGGCTGGTGATTTGGGCATGTCAGGTAGGTGGTTCCGGCGAGTCGAGCAGGTGGCTCCGGCGTGCTCGGCACGTTGTTCAGACGGGTCTGGCAGGTGTTTTCCGTCTGTTCGGGGTGTGGTTCCAGCATCTCATGCACATGGTTCTGGCACGTGTGAGATGCGGTTCCGGCCGGCCCGACAGGTGTTTCCACAGTGTCCGCCAAGTGGTACTGGCGTAGTTGGCAGGTGATTTTGGCATGACCGGCAGATGGTTCCAGCAAGCCCGGCAGGTGATTCCGGAGAGTTCGCCAAGTGTTTCCGGCGTAGCCGGCTGGTGATTTTGCATGTCCAGCGGTCGTTCCGGCGGGTCGAGCCGGTGGTTCCGGCGTGTCCGGCAGGTGGTTCCGCTCTGTCCGGCAGGGGGTTCTGTGGTGTCCGGCACGAGGTTCAGTCTGAGAGACTGTGCCGGCATGCCCCTCATGTGATTCCGGCTTGTCCCCGCAGTGGTGCTGGTGTAGCGGGCAGGGGATTTTGGCGTGTCCGGCAGGTGGTTCAGGCGAGTTGAGCAGGTGGTTGCGACGTGCTCGGCAGGTGCTTCCGGCGTCTCCGGCACGTGTTTCTGGCACATCTGACTGGTGGTTCCGGCATGCCCAAGAGTTGATTCCGGTCTGTCCGGTAGGTGGTTCCGGCGTGCACGGCACGTGGTTCTGGTACGTGTCAGAGGTGGTTGCGTATGCCCAACAGGTGATTCCGGACTGTCCGCCACGTGCTTCTGGCACGTCTGAGAGGTGGTTCCAACATGCCCGGAAGGTCATTTCGGAGAGTCGTCCAAGTGGTTCTGGCGTAGCCCGCAGGTGATTTTGGCGTGTCCGGCAGGTGGTTCCGCCGTGCTCGGCAGGTGGTTCAGGCATGGCCGTCACGTGGTTCCAGTCTGTCCAGGACGTGTTTCCAGCTTCTCCGGCAGGTGGTTCTGGTACGTCTGAGAGGTGGTTCCGCCATGGCTGGCAGGTGATCCCGGACTGTCCCCCAGGTGGTTCTGGCATAGCCAGCAGTTGATATTGGCCGATCTGGCAGGTGGATCCAGCGAGTCGAACAGGTGGCTCCGGCGTTCTTGGCAGGTGGTTCCGGTCTGTCCGGTAGGTGTTTCCGGCATGTCTGGCACGTGCTTCCGGCACGTCTGAGAGGTGGTTCCATCATGCGCGGCAGGTGATTCCGGAGTGTCCGCCAGGTGTTTCTGGCGTACGCGGCAGGTGATTTTGGCGTGTCCGGCAGGTGTTTCTGGCGAGTCGAGCAGGTGGCTCCGGCATGCTCGGCAGGTGCTTCCGGCGTCTCCGGCACTTGGTTCTGGTGTGTCTGAGAGCTGGTTCTGGCATGTCCGGCAGATGATTCCGGAGTGTCCGCCAAGTGGTTCTGGCATACCCGGCTGGTGATTTGGGCATGTCAGGTAGGTGGTTCTGGCGAGTCGAGCAGGTGGCTCCGGCGTGCTCGGCAGGTTGTTCAGACGGGTCTGGCAGGTGTTTTCCGTCTGTTCGGGGTGTGGTTCCAGCATCTCATGCACATGGTTCTGGCACGTGTGAGATGCGGTTCCGGCCGGCCCGACAGGTGTTTCCACAGTGTCCGCTAAGTGTTACTGGCGTAGTTGGCAGGTGATTTTGGCATGACCGGCAGGTGGTTCCAGCAAGCCCGGCAGGTGATTCCGGAGTGTTCGCCAAGTGTTTCCGGCGTAGCCGGCAGGTGATTTTGCATGTCCAGCGGTCGTTCCGGCGGGTCGAGCCGGTGGTTCCGGCGTTTCCGGCAGGTTGTTCCGGTCTGTCCGGCAGGTGGTTCTGTGGTGTCCGGCACGAGGTTCAGTCTGAGAGGCTGTGCCGGCATGCCCCTCACGTGATTCCGGCTTGTCCCCGAAGTAGTGCTGGTGTAGCGGGCAGGTGATTTTGGCGTGTCCGGCAGGTGGTTCAGGCGAGTTGAGCAGGTGGTTGCGACGTGCTCGGCAGGTGCTTCCGGCGTCTCCGGCACGTGTTTCTCGCACATCTGACAGGTGGTTCCGGCATGCCCAAGAGTTGATTCCAGTCTGTCGGGTAGGTGGTTCCGGCATGCACGGCACGTGGTTCTGGGACGTCTCAGAGGTGGTTGCGTATGCCCAACAGGTGATTCCGGACTGTCCGCCACGTGGTTCTGGAACGTCTGAGAGGTGGTTCCAGCCGGCCCGACAGGTGTTTCCGCCGTGTCCGCCAAGCGGTTCTGGCGTAGTCGGCAGGTGATTTTGGCATGACCGGCAGGTGGTTCCAGCAAGCCTGGCAGGTGATTCCAAAATGTTCACCAACTGGTTGTGGCGTAGCCGGCAGGTGATTTTTGCGTGATCGGCAGGTGGTTCTGGCGAGTCGAGCAGGTGGTTCCGGCGTGCTCGGCTGGTGCTTCCGGGGTCATTGGCACGGGGTTCTGGCATGTCTGAGAGGTGGTTCCTGCAAGCCCGGCAAGTGATTCCGGAGTGTTCGCCAAGTGGTTCTGGCATAGTCGGCAGGTGATTTTGGCATGTCCGGCAGGTGGTTCAGGCGAGTTGAGCAGGTGGTTCCAACGTGCTTGACAGGTGCTTCCGGCGTCTCCGGCACGTGTTTCTGGCACATCTGACAGGTGGTTCCGGCATGCCCGAAAGGTGATTCCGGTCTGTCCGGTAGGTGGTTCCAGCCTGCACGGCATGTGGTTCTGGTACGTCTCAGAGGTGGTTGCGCATGCCCAACAGATGATTCCGGACTGTCCGCCACATGGTTCTGGCACGTCTGAGAGGTGGTTGCGGCATGCCCGGCAGGTCATCCCAGAGAGTCCTCCAAGTGGTTCTGGCATAACACGCAGGTGATTTTGGCGTGTCTGGCAGGTTGTTCCGTTGTGCTTGGCAGGTGGTTCAGGCTTGGCCGGCAGGTGGTTCCAGACTGTCCAGGACGTGTTTCCAGCTTCTCCGGCAGGTGGTTCTGGTACGTCTGAGAGGTGGTTCCGCCATGGCTGGCAGGTGATTCCGGACCGTCCCCCAGGTGGTTCTGGCATAGCCAGCAGTTGATATTGGCCTGTCCGGCAGGTGGTTCCAGCGAGTCGAACAGGTGGCTCCGGCGTGCTCGGCAGGTGGTTCCGGTCTGTCCGGTAGGTGATTCCGGCGTGTCCGGCACGTGCTTCCGGCACGTCTGAGAGGTGGTTCCGGCATGCGCGACAGGTGGTTTCGGAGTGTCCGCCAGGTGGTTCTGGCGTACCCGGCAGGTGATTTTGGCGTGTCCGGCAGGTGTTTCTGGCGAGTCGAGCAGGTGGCTCCGGCATGCTCGGCAGGTGCTTCCGGCGTCTCCGGCACTTGGTTCTGGTGTGTCTGAGAGCTGGTTCCGGCATGTCCGGCAGATGATTCCGGAGTGTCCGCCAAGTGGTTCTGGCATACCCAGCAGGTGATTTTGGCGTGTCAGGGAGGTGGTACCGGTGAGTCGAGCAGGTGGTTCCGGCGTGCTCAGCAGGTGGTTCAGGCGGTTCTGGCAGGTGTTTTCCGTCTGTTCGGGGTGTGGTTCCAGCATCTCATGAACACGTTTCTGGCACGTCTGAGATGTGGTTCCAGCCGGCCCGACAGGTGTTTCCGCAGTGTCCGCCAAGCGGTTCTGGCGTAGTTGGCAGGTGATTTTGGCATGACTGGCAGGTGGTTCCAGCAAGCCTGGCAGGTGATTCCAAAGTGTTCACCAACTGGTTGTGGCGTAGCCGGCAGGTGATTTTTGCGTGATCGGCAGGTGGTTCTGGCGAGTCGAGCAGGTGGCTCCGGCATGCTCGGCAGGTGCTTCTGGCGTCTCCGGCACGTGGTTCTGGTGTGTCTGAGAGCTGGTTCCGGCATGTCCGGCAGATGATTCCGGAGTGTCCGCCAAGTGGTTCTGGCATACCCGGCTGGTGATTTGGGCATGTCAGGTATGTGGTTCCGGCGAGTCGAGCAGGTGTCTCCGGCGTGCTCGGCACGTTGTTCAGACGGGTCTGGCAGGTGTTTTCCGTCTGTTCGGGGTGTGGTTCCAGCATCTCATGCACATGGTTCTGGCACGTCTGAGATGTGGTTCCGGCCGGCCCGACAGGTGTTTCCACAGTGTCCGCTAAGTGGTACTGGCGTAGCCGGCAGGTGATTTTTGCGTGTCCGGCAGGTGGTTCTGGCGAGTCGAGCAGGTGGATCCGGCATTCTCGGCAGGTGCTTCCGGGGTCATTGGCACGTGGTTCTGGCATATCTGAGAGGTGGTTTCGGCATATCCGGCAGATGATTCCGGAGTGTCCGCCAAGTGGTTCTGGCATACCCGGCTGGTGATTTGGACATGTCAGGTAGGTGGCTCCGGCGTGCTCGGCAGGTTGTTCAGACGTGTCTGGCAGGTGTTTTCCGTCTGTTCGGGGGGTGGTTCCAGCATCATATGAACACGTTTCTGGCACGTCTGAGATGTGGTTCCAGCCGGCCCGACAGGTGTTTCCGCAGTGTCCGCCAAGCGGTTCTGGCGTAGTTGGCAGGTGATTTTGGCATGACTGGCAGGTGGTTCCAGCAAGCCTGGCCGGTGATTCCAAAGTGTTCACCAACTGGTTGTGGCGTAGCCGGCAGGTGATTTTTGCGTGATCGGCAGGTGGTTCTGGCGAGTCGACCAGGTGGTTCCGGCGTGCTCGGCTGGTGCTTCCGGGGTCATTGGCACGGGGTTCTGGCATGTCTGAGAGGTGGTTCCTGCATGCCCGGCAAGTGATTCCGGAGTGTTCGCCAAGTGGTTCTGGCATAGTCGGCAGGTGATTTTGGCATGTCCGGCAGGTGGTTCAGGCGAGTTGAGCAGGTGGTTCCAACGTGCTTGGCAGGTGCTTCCGGCGTCTCCGGCACGTGTTTCTGGCACATCTGACAGGTGGTTCCGGCATGCCCGAAAGGTGATTCCGGTCTGTCGGGTAGTTGGTTCCAGCCTGCACGGCATGTGGTTCTGGTACGTCTCAGAGGTGGTTGCGCATGCCCAACAGGTGATTCCGGACTGTCCGCCACATGGTTCTGGCACGTCTGAGAGGTGGTTCCGGCATGCCCGGCAGGTCATCCCATAGAGTCCTCCAAGTGGTTCTGGCATAACACGCAGGTGATTTTGGCGTGTCTGGCAGGTTGTTCCGTTGTGCTTGGCAGGTGGTTCAGGCTTGGCAGGCAGGTGGTTCCAGAATGTCCAGGACGTGTTTCCAGCTTCTCCGGCAGGTGGTTCTGGTACGTCTGAGAGGTGGTTCCGCCATGGCTGTCAGGTGATCCCGGACTGTCCCCCAGGTGGTTCTGGCATAGCCAGCAGTTAATATTGGCCTGTCCGGCAGGTGGTTCCAGCGAGTCGAACAGGTGGCTCCGGCGTGCTCGGCAGGTGGTTCCGGTCTGTCCGGTAGGTGATTCCGGCGTGTCCGGCACGTGCTTCCGGCACGTCTGAGAGGTGGTTCCGGCATGCGCGACAGGTGATTTCGGAGTGTCCGCCAGGTTGTTCTGGCGTACCCGGCAGGTGATTTTGGCGTGTCCGGCAGGTGGTTCTGGCGAGTCGAGCAGGTGGCTCCGGCATGCTCCGCAGGTGCTTCTGGCGTCTCCGGCACGTGGTTCTGGTGTGTCTGAGAGCTGGTTCCGGCATGTCCGGCAGATGATTCCGGAGTGTCCGCCAAGTGGTTCTGGCATACCCGGCTGGTGATTTGGGCATGTCAGGTAGGTGGTTCCGGCGAGTCGAGCAGGTGGCTCCGGCGTGCTCGGCAGGTTGTTCAGACGGGTCTGGCAGGTGTTTTCCGTCTGTTCGGGGTGTGGTTCCAGCATCTCATGCACATGGTTCTGGCACGTGTGAGATGCGGTTCCGGCCGGCCCGACAGGTGTTTCCACAGTGTCCGCTAAGTGTTACTGGCGTAGTTGGCAGGTGATTTTGGCATGACCGGCAGGTGGTTCCAGCAAGCCCGGCAGGTGATTCCGGAGTGTTCGCCAAGTGTTTCCGGCGTAGCCGGCAGGTGATTTTGCATGTCCAGCGGTCGTTCCGGCGGGTCGAGCCGGTGGTTCCGGCAAGTCCGGCAGGTTGTTCCGGTCTGTCCGGCAGGTGGTTCTGTGGTGTCCGGCACGAGGTTCAGTCTGAGAGGCTGTGCCGGCATGCCCCTCACGTGATTCCGGCTTGTCCCCGAAGTAGTGCTGGTGTAGCGGGCAGGTGATTTTGGCGTGTCCGGCAGGTGGTTCAGGCGAGTTGAGCAGGTGGTTGCGACGTGCTCGGCAGGTGCTTCCGGCGTCTCCGGCACGTGTTTCTCGCACATCTGACAGGTGGTTCCGGCATGCCCAAGAGTTGATTCCAGTCTGTCGGGTAGGTGGTTCCGGCATGCACGGCACGTGGTTCTGGTACGTCTCAGAGGTGGTTGCGTATGCCCAACAGGTGATTCCGGACTGTCCGCCACGTGGTTCTGGAACGTCTGAGAGGTGGTTCCTGCCGGCCCGACAGGTGTTTCCGCCGTGTCCGCCAAGCAGTTCTGGCGTAGTCGGCAGGTGATTTTGGCATGACCGGCAGGTGGTTCCAGCAAGCCTGGCAGGTGATTCCGGAGTGTTCGCCAAGTGGTTCTGGCATAGTCGGCAGGTGATTTTGGCATGTCCGGCAGGTGGTTCAGGCGAGTTGAGCAGGTGGTTCCAACGTGCTTGGCAGGTGCTTCCGGCGTCTCCGGCACGTGTTTCTGGCACATCTGACAGGTGGTTCCGGCATGCCCGAAAGGTGATTCCGGTCTGTCCGGTAGGTGGTTCCAGCCTGCACGGCATGTGGTTCTGGTACGTCTCAGAGGTGGTTGCGCATGCCCAACAGATGATTCCGGACTGTCCGCCACATGGTTCTGGCACGTCTGAGAGGTGGTTGCGGCATGCCCGGCAGGTCATCCCAGAGAGTCCTCCAAGTGGTTCTGGCATAACACGCAGGTGATTTTGGCGTGTCTGGCAGGTTGTTCCGTTGTGCTTGGCAGGTGGTTCAGGCTTGGCCGGCAGGTGGTTCCAGACTGTCCAGGACGTGTTTCCAGCTTCTCCGGCAGGTGGTTCTGGTACGTCTGAGAGGTGGTTCCGCCATGGCTGGCAGGTGATTCCGGACCGTCCCCCAGGTGGTTCTGGCATAGCCAGCAGTTGATATTGGCCTGTCCGGCAGGTGGTTCCAGCGAGTCGAACAGGTGGCTCCGGCGTGCTCGGCAGGTGGTTCCGGTCTGTCCGGTAGGTGATTCCGGCGTGTCCGGCACGTGCTTCCGGCACGTCTGAGAGGTGGTTCCGGCATGCGCGACAGGTGGTTTCGGAGTGTCCGCCAGGTGGTTCTGGCGTACCCGGCAGGTGATTTTGGCGTGTCCGGCAGGTGTTTCTGGCGAGTCGAGCAGGTGGCTCCGGCATGCTCGGCAGGTGCTTCCGGCGTCTCCGGCACTTGGTTCTGGTGTGTCTGAGAGCTGGTTCCGGCATGTCCGGCAGATGATTCCGGAGTGTCCGCCAAGTGGTTCTGGCATACCCAGCAGGTGATTTTGGCGTGTCAGGGAGGTGGTACCGGTGAGTCGAGCAGGTGGTTCCGGCGTGCTCAGCAGGTGGTTCAGGCGGTTCTGGCAGGTGTTTTCCGTCTGTTCGGGGTGTGGTTCCAGCATCTCATGAACACGTTTCTGGCACGTCTGAGATGTGGTTCCAGCCGGCCCGACAGGTGTTTCCGCAGTGTCCGCCAAGCGGTTCTGGCGTAGTTGGCAGGTGATTTTGGCATGACTGGCAGGTGGTTCCAGCAAGCCTGGCAGGTGATTCCAAAGTGTTCACCAACTGGTTGTGGCGTAGCCGGCAGGTGATTTTTGCGTGATCGGCAGGTGGTTCTGGCGAGTCGAGCAGGTGGCTCCGGCATGCTCGGCAGGTGCTTCTGGCGTCTCCGGCACGTGGTTCTGGTGTGTCTGAGAGCTGGTTCCGGCATGTCCGGCAGATGATTCCGGAGTGTCCGCCAAGTGGTTCTGGCATACCCGGCTGGTGATTTGGGCATGTCAGGTATGTGGTTCCGGCGAGTCGAGCAGGTGTCTCCGGCGTGCTCGGCACGTTGTTCAGACGGGTCTGGCAGGTGTTTTCCGTCTGTTCGGGGTGTGGTTCCAGCATCTCATGCACATGGTTCTGGCACGTCTGAGATGTGGTTCCGGCCGGCCCGACAGGTGTTTCCACAGTGTCCGCTAAGTGGTACTGGCGTAGCCGGCAGGTGATTTTTGCGTGTCCGGCAGGTGGTTCTGGCGAGTCGAGCAGGTGGATCCGGCATTCTCGGCAGGTGCTTCCGGGGTCATTGGCACGTGGTTCTGGCATATCTGAGAGGTGGTTTCGGCATATCCGGCAGATGATTCCGGAGTGTCCGCCAAGTGGTTCTGGCATACCCGGCTGGTGATTTGGACATGTCAGGTAGGTGGCTCCGGCGTGCTCGGCAGGTTGTTCAGACGTGTCTGGCAGGTGTTTTCCGTCTGTTCGGGGGGTGGTTCCAGCATCATATGAACACGTTTCTGGCACGTCTGAGATGTGGTTCCAGCCGGCCCGACAGGTGTTTCCGCAGTGTCCGCCAAGCGGTTCTGGCGTAGTTGGCAGGTGATTTTGGCATGACTGGCAGGTGGTCCCAGCAAGCCTGGCAGGTGATTCCAAAATGTTCACCAACTGGTTGTGGCGTAGCCGGCAGGTGATTTTTGCGTGATCGGCAGGTGGTTCTGGCGAGTCGAGCAGGTGGTTCCGGCGTGCTCGGCTGGTGCTTCCGGGGTCATTGGCACGGGGTTCTGGCATGTCTGAGAGGTGGTTCCTGCAAGCCCGGCAAGTGATTCCGGAGTGTTCGCCAAGTGGTTCTGGCATAGTCGGCAGGTGATTTTGGCATGTCCGGCAGGTGGTTCAGGCGAGTTGAGCAGGTGGTTCCAACGTGCTTGACAGGTGCTTCCGGCGTCTCCGGCACGTGTTTCTGGCACATCTGACAGGTGGTTCCGGCATGCCCGAAATGTGATTCCGGTCTGTCGGGTAGGTGGTTCCAGCCTGCACGGCATGTGGTTCTGGTACGTCTCAGAGGTGGTTGCGCATGCCCAACAGATGATTCCGGACTGTCCGCCACATGGTTCTGGCACGTCTGAGAGGTGGTTGCGGCATGCCCGGCAGGTCATCCCAGAGAGTCCTCCAAGTGGTTCTGGCATAACACGCAGGTGATTTTGGCGTGTCTGGCAGGTTGTTCCGTTGTGCTTGGCAGGTGGTTCAGGCTTGGCCGGCAGGTGGTTCCAGACTGTCCAGGACGTGTTTCCAGCTTCTCCGGCAGGTGGTTCTGGTACGTCTGAGAGGTGGTTCCGCCATGGCTGGCAGGTGATTCCGGACCGTCCCCCAGGTGGTTCTGGCATAGCCAGCAGTTGATATTGGCCTGTCCGGCAGGTGGTTCCAGCGAGTCGAACAGGTGGCTCCGGCGTGCTCGGCAGGTGGTTCCGGTCTGTCCGGTAGGTGATTCCGGCGTGTCCGGCACGTGCTTCCGGCACGTCTGAGAGGTGGTTCCGGCATGCGCGACAGGTGGTTTCGGAGTGTCCGCCAGGTGGTTCTGGCGTACCCGGCAGGTGATTTTGGCGTGTCCGGCAGGTGTTTCTGGCGAGTCGAGCAGGTGGCTCCGGCATGCTCGGCAGGTGCTTCCGGCGTCTCCGGCACTTGGTTCTGGTGTGTCTGAGAGCTGGTTCCGGCATGTCCGGCAGATGATTCCGGAGTGTCCGCCAAGTGGTTCTGGCATACCCAGCAGGTGATTTTGGCGTGTCAGGGAGGTGGTACCGGTGAGTCGAGCAGGTGGTTCCGGCGTGCTCAGCAGGTGGTTCAGGCGGTTCTGGCAGGTGTTTTCCGTCTCTCCGGGGTGTGGTTCCAGCATCTCATGAACACGTTTCTGGCACGTCTGAGATGTGGTTCCAGCCGGCCCGACAGGTGTTTCCGCAGTGTCCGCCAAGCGGTTCTGGCGTAGTTGGCAGGTGATTTTGGCATGACTGGCAGGTGGTTCCAGCAAGCCTGGCAGGTGATTCCAAAGTGTTCACCAACTGGTTGTGGCGTAGCCGGCAGGTGATTTTTGCGTGATCGGCAGGTGGTTCTGGCGAGTCGAGCAGGTGGTTCCGGCGTGCTCGGCTGGTGCTTCCGGGGTCATTGGCACGGGGTTCTGGCATGTCTGAGAGGTGGTTCCTGCATGCCCGGCAAGTGATTCCGGAGTGTTCGCCAAGTGGTTCTGGCATAGTCGGCAGGTGATTTTGGCATGTCCGGCAGGTGGTTCAGGCGAGTTGAGCAGGTGGTTCCAACGTGCTTGGCAGGTGCTTCCGGCGTCTCCGGCACGTGTTTCTGGCACATCTGACAGGTGGTTCCGGCATGCCCGAAAGGTGATTCCGGTCTGTCCGGTAGGTGGTTCCAGCCTGCACGGCATGTGGTTCTGGTACGTCTCAGAGGTGGTTGCGCATGCCCAACAGGTGATTTCGGACTGTCCGCCACATGGTTCTGGCACGTCTGAGAGGTGGTTCCGGCATGCCCGGCAGGTCATCCCAGAGAGTCCTCCAAGTGGTTCTGGCATAACACGCAGGTGATTTTGGCGTGTCTGGCAGGTTGTTCGGTTGTGCTTGGCAGGTGGTTCAGGCTTGGCCGGCAGGTGGTTCCAGACTGTCCAGGACGTGTTTCCAGCTTCTCCGGCAGGTGGTTCTGGTACGTCTGAGAGGTGGTTCCGCCATGGCTGGCAGGTGATTCCGGACCGTCCCCCAGGTGGTTCTGGCATAGCCAGCAGTTGATATTGGCCTGTCCGGCAGGTGGTTCCAGCGAGTCGAACAGGTGGCTCCGGCGTTCTTGGCAGGTGGTTCCGGTCTGTCCGGTAGGTGATTCCGTCGTGTCCGGCACGTGCTTCCGGCACGTCTGAGAGGTGGTTCCGGCATGCGCGACAGGTGGTTTGGGAGTGTCCGCCAGGTGGTTCTGGCGTACCCGGCAGGTGATTTTGGCGTGTCCGGCAGGTGTTTCTGGCGAGTCGAGCAGGTGGCTCCGGCATGCTCGGCAGGTGCTTCCGGCGTCTCCTGCACGTGGTTCTGGTGTGTCTGAGAGCTGGTTCCGGCATGTCCGGCAGATGATTCCGGAGTGTCCGCCAAGTGGTTCTGGCATACCCGGCTGGTGATTTGGGCATGTCAGGTAGGTGGTTCCGGCGAGTCGAGCAGGTGGCTCCGGCGTGCTCGGCACGTTGTTCAGACGGGTCTGGCAGGTGTTTTCCGTCTGTTCAGGGTGTGGTTCCAGCATCTCATGCACATGCTTCTGGCACGTCTGAGATGTGGTTCCGGCCGGCCCGACAGGTGTTTCCACAGTGTCCGCCAAGTGGTACTGGCGTAGTTGGCAGGTGATTTTGGCATGACCGGCAGGTGGTTCCAGCAAGCCCGGCAGGTGATTCCGAAGTGTTCCCCAACTGGTTGTGGCGTAGCCGGCAGGTGATTTTTGCGTGTCCGGCAGGTGGTTCTGGCGAGTCAAGCAGGTGGTTCCGGCGTGCTCGGCAGGTGCTTCCTGGGTCATTGGCACGTGGTTCTGGCATATCTGAGAGGTGGTTCCGGCATGCCCGGCAGGTGATTCCGGAGTGTTCGCCAAGTGTTTCCGGCGTAGCCGGCAGGTGATTTTGTATGTCCAGCGGTCGTTCCGGCGGGTCAAGCCGGTGGTTCCGGCGTGTCCGGCAGGTGGTTCCGGTCTGTCCGGCAGGTGGTTCTGTGGTGTCCGGCACGAGGTTCAGTCTGAGAGGCTGTGCCGGCATGCCCCTCACGTGATTCCGGCTTGTCCCCGAAGTGGTGCTGGTGTAGCGGGCAGGTGATTTTGGCGTGTCCGGCAGGTGGTTCAGGCGAGTTGAGCAGGTGGTTGCGACGTGCTCGGCAGGTGCTTCCGGCGTCTCCGGCACGTGTTTCTGGCACATCTGACTGGTGGTTCCGACATGCCCAAAAGTTGATTCCGGTCTGTCCGGTAGGTGGTTCCGCCGTGCACGGCACGTGGTTCTGGTACGTCTCAGAGGTGGCTGCGTATGCCCAACAGGTGATTCCGGACTGTCCGCCACATGCTTCTGGCACGTCTGAGAGGTGGTTCCAACATGCCCGGAAGGTCATTTCGGAGAGTCGTCCAAGTGGTTCTGGCGTAGCCCGCAGGTGATTTTGGCGTGTCTGGCGGGTGGTTCCGCCGTGCTCGGCAGGTGGTTCAGGCATGGCCGTCACGTGGTTCCAGTCTGTCCAGGACGTGTTTCCAGCTTCTCCGGCAGGTGGTTCTGGTACGTCTGAGAGTTGGTTCCGCCATGGCTGGCAGGTGATCCCGGACTGTCCCCCAGGTGGTTCTGGCATAGCCAGCAGTTGATATTGGCCTGTCCTGCAGGTGGTTCCAGCGATTCGAACAGGTGGCTCCGGCGTTCTTGGCAGGTGGTTCCGGTCTGTCCGGCAGGTGTTTCCGGCGTGTCCGGCACGTGCTTCCGGCACGTCTGAGAGGTGGTTCCGGCATGCGCGGCAGGTGATTCAGTAGTGTCCGCCAGGTGGTTCTGGCATACCCGGCAGTTGATTTTGGCGTGTCAGGCAGGCGTTTCTGGCGAGTCGAGCAGGTGACTCCGGCATGCTCGGCAGGTGCTTCCGGCGTCTCCGGCACTTGGTTCTGGTGTGTCTGAGAGCTGGTTCCGGCATGTCCGGCAGATGATTCCGGAGTGTCCGCCAAGTGGTTCTGGCATACCCAGCAGGTGATTTTGGCGTGTCAGGGAGGTGGTACCGGTGAGTCGAGCAGGTGGTTCCGGCGTGCTCAGCAGGTGGTTCAGGCGGTTCTGCCAGGTGGTATCCGTCTGTTCGGGGTGTGGTTCCAGCATCTCATGAACACGTTTCTGGCACGTCTGAGATGTGGTTCCAGCCGGCCCGACAGGTGTTTCCGCAGTGTCCGCCAAGCGGTTCTGGCGTAGTTGGCAGGTGATTTTGGCATGACTGGCAGGTGGTTCCAGCAAGCCTGGCAGGTGATTCCAAAGTGTTCACCAACTGGTTGTGGCGTAGCCGGCAGGTGATTTTTGCGTGATCGGCAGGTGGTTCTGGCGAGTCGAGCAGGTGGTTCCGGCGTGCTCGGCTGGTGCTTCCGGGGTCATTGGCACGGGGTTCTGGCATGTCTGAGAGGTGGTTCCTGCATGCCCGGCAAGTGATTCCGGAGTGTTCGCCAAGTGGTTCTGGCATAGTCGGCAGGTGATTTTGGCATGTCCGGCAGGTGGTTCAGGCGAGTTGAGCAGGTGGTTCCAACGTGCTTGGCAGGTGCTTCCGGCGTCTCCGGCACGTGTTTCTGGCACATCTGACAGGTGGTTCCGGCATGCCCGAAAGGTGATTCCGGTCTGTCCGGTAGGTGGTTCCAGCCTGCACGGCATGTGGTTCTGGTACGTCTCAGAGGTGGTTGCGCATGCCCAACAGGTGATTCCGGACTGTCCGCCGCATGGTTCTGGCACGTCTGAGAGGTGGTTCCGGCATGCCCCGCAGGTCATCCCAGAGAGTCCTCCAAGTGGTTCTGGCATAACACGCAGGTGATTTTGGCGTGTCTGGCAGGTTGTTCCGTTGTGCTTGGCAGGTGGTTCAGGCTTGGCCGGCAGGTGGTTCCAGACTGTCCAGGACGTGTTTCCAGCTTCTCCGGCAGGTGGTTCTGGTACGTCTGAGAGGTGGTTCCGCCATAGCTGGCAGGGGATTCCAGACCGTCCCCCAGGTGGTTCTGGCATAGCCAGCAGTTGATATTGGCCTGTCCGGCAGGTGGTTCCAGCGAGTCGAACAGTTGGCTCCGGCGTGCTCGGCAGGTGGTTCCGGTCTGTCCGGTAGGTGATTCCGGCGTGTCCGGCACGTGCTTCCGGCACGTCTGAGAGGTGGTTCCGGCATGCGCGACAGGTAGTTTCGGAGTGTCGGCCAGGTGGTTCTGGCGTACCCGGCAGGTGATTTTGGCGTGTCCGGCAGGTGTATCTGGCGAGTCGAGCAGGTGGCTCCGGCATGCTCGGCAGGTGCTTCCGGCGTCTCCGGCACGTGGTTCTGGTGTGTCTGAGAGCTGGTTCCGGCATGTCCGGCAGATGATTCCGGAGTGTCCGCCAAGTGGTTCTGGCATACCCGGCTGGTGATTTGGGCATGTCAGGTAGGTGGTTCCGGCGTGCTCGGCAGGTTGTTCAGACGGGTCTGGCAGGTGTTTTCCGTCTGTTCGGGGTGTGGTTCCAGCATCTCATGCACATGGTTCTGGCACGTCTGAGATGTGGTTCCGGCCGGCCCGACAGGTGTTTCCACAGTGTCCGCCAAGTGGTACTGGCGTAGTTGGCAGGTGATTTTGGCATGACCGGCAGGTGGTTCCAGCAAGCCCGGCAGGTGATTCCGAAGTGTTCCCCAACTGGTTGTGGCGTAGCCGGCAGGTGATTTTTGCGTGTCCGGCAGGTGGTTCTGGCGAGTCGAGCAGGTGGTTCCGGCGTGCTCGGCAGGTGCTTCCGGGGTCATTGGCACGTGGTTCTGGCATATCTGAGAGGTGGTTCCGGCATGCCCGGCAGGTGATTCTGGAGTGTTCGCCAAGTGTTTCCGGCGTAGCCGGCAGGTGATTTTGCATGTCCAGCGGTCGTTCCGGCGGGTCAAGCCGGTGGTTCCGGCGTGTCCGGCAGGTGGTTCCGGTCTGTCCGGCAGGTGGTTCTGTGGTGTCCGGCACGAGGTTCAGTCTCAGAGGCTGTGCCGGCATGCCCCTCACGTGATTCCGGCTTGTCCACGAAGTGGTGCTGGTGTAGCGGGCAGGTGATTTTGGCGTGTCCGGCAGGTGGTTCAGGCGAGTTGAGCAGGTGGTTCCGACGTGCTTGGCAGGTGCTTCCGGCGTCTCCGGCACGTGTTTCTGGCACATCTGACAGGTGGTACCGGCATGCCCGAAAGGTGATACCGGGCTGTCCGGTAGGTGGTTCCAGCCTGCACGGAATGTGGTTCTGGTACGTCTCAGAGGTGGTTGCGCCTGCCCAACAGGTGATTCCGGACTGTCCGCCACATGGTTCTGGCACGTCTGAGAGGTGGTTCCGGCATGCCCGGCAGGTCATCCCAGAGAGTCCTCCAAGTGGTTCTGGCATAACACGCAGGTGATTTTGGCGTGTCTGGCAGGTTGTTCCGTTGTGCTTGGTAGGTAGTTCAGGCTTGGCCGGCAGGTGGTTCCAGACTGTCGAGGACGTGTTTCCAGCTTCTCCGGCAGGTGGTTCTGGCACGTCTGAGATGTGGCTCCAGCCGGCCCGACAGGTGTTTCCGCAGTGTCCGCCAAGCGGTTCTGGCGTAGTTGGCAGGTGATTTTGGCATGACTGGCAGGTGGTTCCAACAAGCCTGGCAGGTGATTCCAATGTGTTCACCAACTGGTTGTGGCGTAGCCGGCAGGTGATTTTTGCGTGATCGGCAGGTGCTTCTGGCGAGTCGAGCAGGTGGTTCCGGCGTGCTCGGCTGGTGCTTCCGGGGTCATTGGCACGGGGTTCTGGCATGTCTGAGAGGTGGTTCCTGCATGCCCGGCAAGTGATTCCGGAGTGTTCGCCAAGTGGTTCTGGCATAGTAGGCAGGTGGTTTTGGCATGTCCGGCAGGTTGTTCAGGCGAGTTGAACAGGTGGTTCCAACGTGCTTGGCAGGTGCTTCCGGCGTCTCCGGCACGTGTTTCTGGCACATCTGACAGGTGGTTCCGGCATGCCCGAAAGGTGATTCCGGTCTGTCCGGTAGGTGGTTCCAGCCTGCACGGCATGTGGTTCTGGTACGTCTCAGAGGTGGTTGCGCATGCCCAACAGGTGATTCCGGACTGTCCGCCACATGGTTCTGGCACGTCTGAGAGGTGGTTCCGGCATGCCCGGCAGGTCATCCCAGAGAGTCCTCCAAGTGGTTCTGGCATAACACGCAGGTGATTTTGGCGTGTCTGGCAGGTTGTTCCGTTGTGCTTGGCAGGTGGCTCAGGCTTGGCCGGCAGGTGGTTCCGGACTGTCCAGGACGTGTTTCCAGCTTGTCCGGCAGGTGGTTCAGGTACGTCTGAGAGGTGGTTCCGCCATGGCTGGCAGGTGATTCCGGACCGTCCCCTCGGTGCTTCTGGCATAGACAGCAGTTGATATTGGCCTGTCCGTCAGGTGGTTCCAGCGAGTCGAACAGGTGGCTCCGGCGTGCTCGGCAGGTGGTTCCGGTCTGTCCAGTAGGTGATTCCGGCGTGTCCGGCACGTGCTTCCGGCACGTCTGAGAGTTGGTTCCGCCATGCGCGACAGGTGATTTCGGAGTGTCCGCCAGTTGGTTCTGGCATACCCGGCAGGTGATTTTGGCGTGTCCGGCAGGTGTTTCTGGCGAGTCGAGCAGGTGGCTCCGGCATGCTCGGAAGGTGCTTCCGGCGTCTCCGGCACGTGGTTCTGGTGTGTCTGAGAGCTGGTTCCGGCATGTCCGGCAGATGATTCCGGAGTGTCCGCCAAGTGGTTCTGGCATACCCGGCTGGTGATTTGGGCATGTCAGGTAGGTGGTTTCGGCGAGTCGAGCAGGTGGCTCCGGCGTGCTCGGCAGGTTGTTCAGACGGGTCTGGCAGGTGTTTTCCGTCTGTTCGGGGTGTGGTTCCAGCATCTCATGAACACGTTTCTGGCACGTCTGAGATGTGGTTCCAGCCGGCCCGACAGGTGTTTCCGCAGTGTCCGCCAAGCGGTTCTGGCGTAGTTGGCAGGTGATTTTGGCATGACTGGCAGGTGGTTCCAGCAAGCCTGGCAGGTGATTCCAAAGTGTTCACCAACTGGTTGTGGCGTAGCCGGCAGGTGATTTTTGCGTGATCGGCAGGTGGTTCTGGCGAGTCGAGCAGGTGGCTCCGGCATGCTCGGCAGGTGCTTCTGGCGTCTCCGGCACGTGGTTCTGGTGTGTCTGAGAGCTGGTTCCGGCATGTCCGGCAGATGATTCCGGAGTGTCCGCCAAGTGGTTCTGGCATACCCGGCTGGTGATTTGGGCATGTCAGGTATGTGGTTCCGGCGAGTCGAGCAGGTGTCTCCGGCGTGCTCGGCACGTTGTTCAGACGGGTCTGGCAGGTGTTTTCCGTCTGTTCGGGGTGTGGTTCCAGCATCTCATGCACATGGTTCTGGCACGTCTGAGATGTGGTTCCGGCCGGCCCGACAGGTGTTTCCACAGTGTCCGCTAAGTGGTACTGGCGTAGCCGGCAGGTGATTTTTGCGTGTCCGGCAGGTGGTTCTGGCGAGTCGAGCAGGTGGATCCGGCATTCTCGGCAGGTGCTTCCGGGGTCATTGGCACGTGGTTCTGGCATATCTGAGAGGTGGTTTCGGCATATCCGGCAGATGATTCCGGAGTGTCCGCCAAGTGGTTCTGGCATACCCGGCTGGTGATTTGGACATGTCAGGTAGGTGGCTCCGGCGTGCTCGGCAGGTTGTTCAGACGTGTCTGGCAGGTGTTTTCCGTCTGTTCGGGGGGTGGTTCCAGCATCATATGAACACGTTTCTGGCACGTCTGAGATGTGGTTCCAGCCGGCCCGAAAGGTGTTTCCGCAGTGTCCGCCAAGCGGTTCTGGCGTAGTTGGCAGGTGATTTTGGCATGACTGGCAGGTGGTTCCAGCAAGCCTGGCCGGTGATTCCAAAGTGTTCACCAACTGGTTGTGGCGTAGCCGGCAGGTGATTTTTGCGTGATCGGCAGGTGGTTCTGGCGAGTCGACCAGGTGGTTCCGGCGTGCTCGGCTGGTGCTTCCGGGGTCATTGGCACGGGGTTCTGGCATGTCTGAGAGGTGGTTCCTGCATGCCCGGCAAGTGATTCCGGAGTGTTCGCCAAGTGGTTCTGGCATAGTCGGCAGGTGATTTTGGCATGTCCGGCAGGTGGTTCAGGCGAGTTGAGCAGGTGGTTCCAACGTGCTTGGCAGGTGCTTCCGGCGTCTCCGGCACGTGTTTCTGGCACATCTGACAGGTGGTTCCGGCATGCCCGAAAGGTGATTCCGGTCTGTCGGGTAGTTGGTTCCAGCCTGCACGGCATGTGGTTCTGGTACGTCTCAGAGGTGGTTGCGCATGCCCAACAGGTGATTCCGGACTGTCCGCCACATGGTTCTGGCACGTCTGAGAGGTGGTTCCGGCATGCCCGGCAGGTCATCCCATAGAGTCCTCCAAGTGGTTCTGGCATAACACGCAGGTGATTTTGGCGTGTCTGGCAGGTTGTTCCGTTGTGCTTGGCAGGTGGTTCAGGCTTGGCAGGCAGGTGGTTCCAGAATGTCCAGGACGTGTTTCCAGCTCCTCCGGCAGGTGGTTCTGGTACGTCTGAGAGGTGGTTCCGCCATGGCTGGCAGGTGATTCCGGACCGTCCCCCAGGTGGTTCTGGCATAGCCAGCAGTTGATATTGGCCTGTCCGGCAGGTGGTTCCAGCGAGTCGAACAGGTGGCTCCGGCGTGCTCGGCAGGTGGTTCCGGTCTGTCCGGTAGGTGATTCCGGCGTGTCCGGCACGTGCTTCCGGCACGTCTGAGAGGTGGTTCCGGCATGCGCGACAGGTGATTTTGGAGTGTCCGCCAGGTTGTTCTGGCGTACCCGGCAGGTGATTTTGGCGTGTCCGGCAGGTGGTTCTGGCAAGTCGAGCAGGTGGCTCCGGCATGCTCCGCAGGTGCTTCTGGCGTCTCCGGCACGTGGTTCTGGTGTGTCTGAGAGCTGGTTCCGGCATGTCCGGCAGATGATTCCGGAGTGTCCGCCAAGTGGTTCTGGCATACCCGGCTGGTGATTTGGGCATGTCAGGTAGGTGGTTCTGGCGAGTCGAGCAGGTGGCTCCGGCGTGCTCGGCAGGTTGTTCAGACGGGTCTGGCAGGTGTTTTCCGTCTGTTCGGGGTGTGGTTCCAGCATCTCATGCACATGGTTCTGGCACGTGTGAGATGTGGTTCCGGCCGGCCCGACAGGTGTTTCCACAGTGTCCGCTAAGTGTTACTGGCGTAGTTGGCAGGTGATTTTGGCATGACCGGCAGGTGGTTCCAGCAAGCCCGGCAGGTGATTCCGGAGTGTTCGCCAAGTGTTTCCGGCGTAGCCGGCAGGTGATTTTGCATGTCCAGCGGTCGTTCCGGCGGGTCGAGCCGGTGGTTCCGGCGTGTCCGGCAGGTTGTTCCGGTCTGTCCGGCAGGTGGTTCTGTGGTGTCCGGCACGAGGTTCAGTCTGAGAGGCTGTGCCGGCATGCCCCTCACGTGATTCCGGCTTGTCCCCGAAGTAGTGCTGGTGTAGCGGGCAGGTGATTTTGGCGTGTCCGGCAGGTGGTTCAGGCGAGTTGAGCAGGTGGTTGCGACGTGCTCGGCAGGTGCTTCCGGCGTCTCCGGCACGTGTTTCTCGCACATCTGACAGGTGGTTCCGGCATGCCCAAGAGTTGATTCCAGTCTGTCGGGTAGGTGGTTCCGGCGTGCACGGCACGTGGTTCTGGTACGTCTCAGAGGTGGTTGCGTATGCCCAACAGGTGATTCCGGACTGTCCGCCACGTGGTTCTGGAACGTCTGAGAGATGGTTCCAGCCGGCCCGACAGGTGTTTCCGCCGTGTCCGCCAAGCAGTTCTGGCGTAGTCGGCAGGTGATTTTTTTCATGACCGGCAGGTGGTTCCAGCAAGCCTGGCAGGTGATTCCAAAATGTTCACCAACTGGTTGTGGCGTAGCCGGCAGGTGATTTTTGCGTGATCGGCAGGTGGTTCTGGCGAGTCGAGCAGGTGGTTCCGGCGTGCTCGGCTGGTGCTTCCGGGGTCATTGGCACGGGGTTCTGGCATGTCTGAGAGGTGGTTCCTGCAAGCCCGGCAAGTGATTCCGGAGTGTTCGCCAAGTGGTTCTGGCATAGTCGGCAGGTGATTTTGGCATGTCCGGCAGGTGGTTCAGGCGAGTTGAGCAGGTGGTTCCAACGTGCTTGACAGGTGCTTCCGGCGTCTCCGGCACGTGTTTCTGGCACATCTGACAGGTGGTTCCGGCATGCCCGAAAGGTGATTCCGGTCTGTCGGGTAGGTGGTTCCAGCCTGCACGGCATGTGGTTCTGGTACGTCTCAGAGGTGGTTGCGCATGCCCAACAGATGATTCCGGACTGTCCGCCACATGGTTCTGGCACGTCTGAGAGGTGGTTGCGGCATGCCCGGCAGGTCATCCCAGAGAGTCCTCCAAGTGGTTCTGGCATAACACGCAGGTGATTTTGGCGTGTCTGGCAGGTTGTTCCGTTGTGCTTGGCAGGTGGTTCAGGCTTGGCCGGCAGGTGGTTCCAGACTGTCCAGGACGTGTTTCCAGCTTCTCCGGCAGGTGGTTCTGGTACGTCTGAGAGGTGGTTCCGCCATGGCTGGCAGGTGATTCCGGACCGTCCCCCAGGTGGTTCTGGCATAGCCAGCAGTTGATATTGGCCTGTCCGGCAGGTGGTTCCAGCGAGTCGAACAGGTGGCTCCGGCGTGCTCGGCAGGTGGTTCCGGTCTGTCCGGTAGGTGATTCCGGCGTGTCCGGCACGTGCTTCCGGCACGTCTGAGAGGTGGTTCCGGCATGCGCGACAGGTGGTTTCGGAGTGTCCGCCAGGTGGTTCTGGCGTACCCGGCAGGTGATTTTGGCGTGTCCGGCAGGTGTTTCTGGCGAGTCGAGCAGGTGGCTCCGGCATGCTCGGCAGGTGCTTCCGGCGTCTCCGGCACTTGGTTCTGGTGTGTCTGAGAGCTGGTTCCGGCATGTCCGGCAGATGATTCCGGAGTGTCCGCCAAGTGGTTCTGGCATACCCAGCAGGTGATTTTGGCGTGTCAGGGAGGTGGTACCGGTGAGTCGAGCAGGTGGTTCCGGCGTGCTCAGCAGGTGGTTCAGGCGGTTCTGGCAGGTGTTTTCCGTCTCTCCGGGGTGTGGTTCCAGCATCTCATGAACACGTTTCTGGCACGTCTGAGATGTGGTTCCAGCCGGCCCGACAGGTGTTTCCGCAGTGTCCGCCAAGCGGTTCTGGCGTAGTTGGCAGGTGATTTTGGCATGACTGGCAGGTGGTTCCAGCAAGCCTGGCAGGTGATTCCAAAGTGTTCACCAACTGGTTGTGGCGTAGCCGGCAGGTGATTTTTGCGTGATCGGCAGGTGGTTCTGGCGAGTCGAGCAGGTGGTTCCGGCGTGCTCGGCTGGTGCTTCCGGGATCATTGGCACGGGGTTCTGGCATGTCTGAGAGGTGGTTCCTGCATGCCCGGCAAGTGATTCCGGAGTGTTCGCCAAGTGGTTCTGGCATAGTCGGCAGGTGATTTTGGCATGTCCGGCAGGTGGTTCAGGCGAGTTGAGCAGGTGGTTCCAACGTGCTTGGCAGGTGCTTCCGGCGTCTCCGGCACGTGTTTCTGGCACATCTGACAGGTGGTTCCGGCATGCCCGAAAGGTGATTCCGCTCTGTCCGGTAGGTGGTTCCAGCCTGCACGGCATGTGGTTCTGGTACGTCTCAGAGGTGGTTGCGCATGCCCAACAGGTGATTTCGGACTGTCCGCCACATGGTTCTGGCACGTCTGAGAGGTGGTTCCGGCATGCCCGGCAGGTCATCCCAGAGAGTCCTCCAAGTGTTTCTGGCATAACACGCAGGTGATTTTGGCGTGTCTGGCAGGTTGTTCGGTTGTGCTTGGCAGGTGGTTCAGGCTTGGCCGGCAGGTGGTTCCAGACTGTCCAGGACGTGTTTCCAGCTTCTCCGGCAGGTGGTTCTGGTACGTCTGAGAGGTGGTTCCGCCATGGCTGGCAGGTGATTCCGGACCGTCCCAAAGGTGGTTCTGGCATAGCCAGCAGTTGATATTGGCCTGTCCGGCAGGTGGTTCCAGCGAGTCGAACAGGTGGCTCCGGCGTTCTTGGCAGGTGGTTCCGGTCTGTCCGGTAGGTGATTCCGTCGTGTCCGGCACGTGCTTCCGGCACGTCTGAGAGGTGGTTCCGGCATGCGCGACAGGTGGTTTGGGAGTGTCCGCCAGGTGGTTCTGGCGTACCCGGCAGGTGATTTTGGCGTGTCCGGCAGGTGTTTCTGGCGAGTCGAGCAGGTGGCTCCGGCATGCTCGGCAGGTGCTTCCGGCGTCTCCTGCACGTGGTTCTGGTGTGTCTGAGAGCTGGTTCCGGCATGTCCGGCAGATGATTCCGGAGTGTCCGCCAAGTGGTTCTGGCATACCCGGCTGGTGATTTGGGCATGTCAGGTAGGTGGTTCCGGCGAGTCGAGCAGGTGGCTCCGGCGTGCTCGGCACGTTGTTCAGACGGGTCTGGCAGGTGTTTTCCGTCTGTTCAGGGTGTGGTTCCAGCATCTCATGCACATGCTTCTGGCACGTCTGAGATGTGGTTCCGGCCGGCCCGACAGGTGTTTCCACAGTGTCCGCCAAGTGGTACTGGCGTAGTTGGCAGGTGATTTTGGCATGACCGGCATGTGGTTCCAGCAAGCCCGGCAGGTGATTCCGAAGTGTTCCCCAGCTGGTTGTGGCGTAGCCGGCAGGTGATTTTTGCGTGTCCGGCAGGTGGTTCTGGCGAGTCAAGCAGGTGGTTCCGGCGTGCTCGGCAGGTGCTTCCTGGGTCATTGGCACGTGGTTCTGGCATATCTGAGAGGTGGTTCCGGCATGCCCGGCAGGTGATTCCGGAGTGCTCGCCAAGTGTTTCCGGCGTAGCCGGCAGGTGATTTTGTATGTCCAGCGGTCGTTCCGGCGGGTCAAGCCGGTGGTTCCGGCGTGTCCGGCAGGTGGTTCCGGTCTGTCCGGCAGGTGGTTCTGTGGTGTCCGGCACGAGGTTCAGTCTGAGAGGCTGTGCCGGCATGCCCCTCACGTGATTCCGGCTTGTCCCCGAAGTGGTGCTGGTGTAGCGGGCAGGTGATTTTGGCGTGTCCGGCAGGTGGTTCAGGCGAGTTGAGCAGGTGGTTGCGACGTGCTCGGCAGGTGCTTCCGGCGTCTCCGGCACGTGTTTCTGGCACATCTGACTGGTGGTTCCGACATGCCCAAAAGTTGATTCCGGTCTGTCCGGTAGGTGGTTCCGCCGTGCACGGCACGTGGTTCTGGTACGTCTCAGAGGTGGCTGCGTATGCCCAACAGGTGATTCCGGACTGTCCGCCACATGCTTCTGGCACGTCTGAGAGGTGGTTCCAACATGCCCGGAAGGTCATTTCGGAGAGTCGTCCAAGTGGTTCTGGCGTAGCCCGCAGGTGATTTTGGCGTGTCTGGCGGGTGGTTCCGCCGTGCTCGGCAGGTGGTTCAGGCATGGCCGTCACGTGGTTCCAGTCTGTCCAGGACGTGTTTCCAGCTTCTCCGGCAGGTGGTTCTGGTACGTCTGAGAGTTGGTTCCGCCATGGCTGGCAGGTGATCCCGGACTGTCCCCCAGGTGGTTCTGGCATAGCCAGCAGTTGATATTGGCCTGTCCTGCAGGTGGTTCCAGCGATTCGAACAGGTGGCTCCGGCGTTCTTGGCAGGTGGTTCCGGTCTGTCCGGCAGGTGTTTCCGGCGTGTCCGGCACGTGCTTCCGGCACGTCTGAGAGGTGGTTCCGGCATGCGCGGCAGGTGATTCAGTAGTGTCCGCCAGGTGGTTCTGGCATACCCGGCAGTTGATTTTGGCGTGTCAGGCAGGCGTTTCTGGCGAGTCGAGCAGGTGACTCCGGCATGCTCGGCAGGTGCTTCCGGCGTCTCCGGCACTTGGTTCTGGTGTGTCTGAGAGCTGGTTCCGGCATGTCCGGCAGATGATTCCGGAGTGTCCGCCAAGTGGTTCTGGCATACCCAGCAGGTGATTTTGGCGTGTCAGGGAGGTGGTACCGGTGAGTCGAGCAGGTGGTTCCGGCGTGCTCAGCAGGTGGTTCAGGCGGTTCTGCCAGGTGGTATCCGTCTGTTCGGGGTGTGGTTCCAGCATCTCATGAACACGTTTCTGGCACGTCTGAGATGTGGTTCCAGCCGGCCCGACAGGTGTTTCCGCAGTGTCCGCCAAGCGGTTCTGGCGTAGTTGGCAGGTGATTTTGGCATGACTGGCAGGTGGTTCCAGCAAGCCTGGCAGGTGATTCCAAAGTGTTCACCAACTGGTTGTGGCGTAGCCGGCAGGTGATTTTTGCGTGATCGGCAGGTGGTTCTGGCGAGTCGAGCAGGTGGTTCCGGCGTGCTCGGCTGGTGCTTCCGGGGTCATTGGCACGGGGTTCTGGCATGTCTGAGAGGTGGTTCCTGCATGCCCGGCAAGTGATTCCGGAGTGTTCGCCAAGTGGTTCTGGCATAGTCGGCAGGTGATTTTGGCATGTCCGGCAGGTGGTTCAGGCGAGTTGAGCAGGTGGTTCCAACGTGCTTGGCAGGTGCTTCCGGCGTCTCCGGCACGTGTTTCTGGCACATCTGACAGGTGGTTCCGGCATGCCCGAAAGGTGATTCCGGTCTGTCCGGTAGGTGGTTCCAGCCTGCACGGCATGTGGTTCTGGTACGTCTCAGAGGTGGTTGCGCATGCCCAACAGGTGATTCCGGACTGTCCGCCGCATGGTTCTGGCACGTCTGAGAGGTGGTTCCGGCATGCCCCGCAGGTCATCCCAGAGAGTCCTCCAAGTGGTTCTGGCATAACACGCAGGTGATTTTGGCGTGTCTGGCAGGTTGTTCCGTTGTGCTTGGCAGGTGGTTCAGGCTTGGCCGGCAGGTGGTTCCAGACTGTCCAGGACGTGTTTCCAGCTTCTCCGGCAGGTGGTTCTGGTACGTCTGAGAGGTGGTTCCGCCATAGCTGGCAGGGGATTCCAGACCGTCCCCCAGGTGGTTCTGGCATAGCCAGCAGTTGATATTGGCCTGTCCGGCAGGTGGTTCCAGCGAGTCGAACAGTTGGCTCCGGCGTGCTCGGCAGGTGGTTCCGGTCTGTCCGGTAGGTGATTCCGGCGTGTCCGGCACGTGCTTCCGGCACGTCTGAGAGGTGGTTCCGGCATGCGCGACAGGTAGTTTCGGAGTGTCGGCCAGGTGGTTCTGGCGCACCAGGCAGGTGATTTTGGCGTGTCCGGCAGGTGTATCTGGCGAGTCGAGCAGGTGGCTCCGGCATGCTCGGCAGGTGCTTCCGGCGTCTCCGGCACGTGGTTCTGGTGTGTCTGAGAGCTGGTTCCGGCATGTCCGGCAGATGATTCCGGAGTGTCCGCCAAGTGGTTCTGGCATACCCGGCTGGTGATTTGGGCATGTCAGGTAGGTGGTTCCGGCGTGCTCGGCAGGTTGTTCAGACGGGTCTGGCAGGTGTTTTCCGTCTGTTCGGGGTGTGGTTCCAGCATCTCATGCACATGGTTCTGGCACGTCTGAGATGTGGTTCCGGCCGGCCCGACAGGTGTTTCCACAGTGTCCGCCAAGTGGTACTGGCGTAGTTGGCAGGTGATTTTGGCATGACCGGCAGGTGGTTCCAGCAAGCCCGGCAGGTGATTCCGAAGTGTTCCCCAACTGGTTGTGGCGTAGCCGGCAGGTGATTTTTGCGTGTCCGGGAGGTGGTTCTGGCGAGTCGAGCAGGTGGTTCCGGCGTGCTCGGCAGGTGCTTCCGGGGTCATTGGCACGTGGTTCTGGCATATCTGAGAGGTGGTTCCGGCATGCCCGGCAGGTGATTCTGGAGTGTTCGCCAAGTGTTTCCGGCGTAGCCGGCAGGTGATTTTGCATGTCCAGCGGTCGTTCCGGCGGGTCAAGCCGGTGGTTCCGGCGTGTCCGGCAGGTGGTTCCGGTCTGTCCGGCAGGTGGTTCTGTGGTGTCCGGCACGAGGTTCAGTCTCAGAGGCTGTGCCGGCATGCCCCTCACGTGATTCCGGCTTGTCCACGAAGTGGTGCTGGTGTAGCGGGCAGGTGATTTTGGCGTGTCCGGCAGGTGGTTCAGGCGAGTTGAGCAGGTGGTTCCGACGTGCTTGGCAGGTGCTTCCGGCGTCTCCGGCACGTGTTTCTGGCACATCTGACAGGTGGTACCGGCATGCCCGAAAGGTGATACCGGGCTGTCCGGTAGGTGGTTCCAGCCTGCACGGAATGTGGTTCTGGTACGTCTCAGAGGTGGTTGCGCCTGCCCAACAGGTGATTCCGGACTGTCCGCCACATGGTTCTGGCACGTCTGAGAGGTGGTTCCGGCATGCCCGGCAGGTCATCCCAGAGAGTCCTCCAAGTGGTTCTGGCATAACACGCAGGTGATTTTGGCGTGTCTGGCAGGTTGTTCCGTTGTGCTTGGTAGGTAGTTCAGGCTTGGCCGGCAGGTGGTTCCAGACTGTCGAGGACGTGTTTCCAGCTTCTCCGGCAGGTGGTTCTGGCACGTCTGAGATGTGGCTCCAGCCGGCCCGACAGGTGTTTCCGCAGTGTCCGCCAAGCGGTTCTGGCGTAGTTGGCAGGTGATTTTGGCATGACTGGCAGGTGGTTCCAACAAGCCTGGCAGGTGATTCCAATGTGTTCACCAACTGGTTGTGGCGTAGCCGGCAGGTGATTTTTGCGTGATCGGCAGGTGGTTCTGGCGAGTCGAGCAGGTGGTTCCGGCGTGCTCGGCTGGTGCTTCCGGGGTCATTGGCACGGGGTTCTGGCATGTCTGAGAGGTGGTTCCTGCATGCCCGGCAAGTGATTCCGGAGTGTTCGCCAAGTGGTTCTGGCATAGTAGGCAGGTGGTTTTGGCATGTCCGGCAGGTTGTTCAGGCGAGTTGAACAGGTGGTTCCAACGTGCTTGGCAGGTGCTTCCGGCGTCTCCGGCACGTGTTTCTGGCACATCTGACAGGTGGTTCCGGCATGCCCGAAAGGTGATTCCGGTCTGTCCGGTAGGTGGTTCCAGCCTGCACGGCATGTGGTTCTGGTACGTCTCAGAGGTGGTTGCGCATGCCCAACAGGTGATTCCGGACTGTCCGCCACATGGTTCTGGCACGTCTGAGAGGTGGTTCCGGCATGCCCGGCAGGTCATCCCAGAGAGTCCTCCAAGTGGTTCTGGCATAACACGCAGGTGATTTTGGCGTGTCTGGCAGGTTGTTCCGTTGTGCTTGGCAGGTGGCTCAGGCTTGGCCGGCAGCTGGTTCCGGACTGTCCAGGACGTGTTTCCAGCTTGTCCGGCAGGTGGTTCAGGTACGTCTGAGAGGTGGTTCCGCCATGGCTGGCAGGTGATTCCGGACCGTCCCCTCGGTGCTTCTGGCATAGACAGCAGTTGATATTGGCCTGTCCGTCAGGTGGTTCCAGCGAGTCGAACAGGTGGCTCCGGCGTGCTCGGCAGGTGGTTCCGGTCTGTCCAGTAGGTGATTCCGGCGTGTCCGGCACGTGCTTCCGGCACGTCTGAGAGTTGGTTCCGCCATGCGCGACAGGTGATTTCGGAGTGTCCGCCAGTTGGTTCTGGCATACCCGGCAGGTGATTTTGGCGTGTCCGGCAGGTGTTTCTGGCGAGTCGAGCAGGTGGCTCCAGCATGCTCGGAAGGTGCTTCCGGCGTCTCCGGCACGTGGTTCTGGTGTGTCTGAGAGCTGGTTCCGGCATGTCCGGCAGATGATTCCGGAGTGTCCGCCAAGTGGTTCTGGCATACCCGGCTGGTGATTTGGGCATGTCAGGTAGGTGGTTTCGGCGAGTCGAGCAGGTGGCTCCGGCGTGCTCGGCAGGTTGTTCAGACGGGTCTGGCAGGTGTTTTCCGTCTGTTCGGGGTGTGGTTCCAGCATCTCATGCACATGGTTCTGGCACGTCTGAGATGTGGTTCCGGCCGGCCCGACAGGTGTTTCCACAGTGTCCGCCAAGTGGTACTGGCGTCGTTGGCAGGTGATTTTGGCATGACCAGAAGGTGGTTCCAGCAAGCCCGGCAGGTGATTCCGAAGTGTTCCCCAACTGGTTGTGGCGTAGCCGGCAGGTGATTTTTGCGTGTCCGGCAGGTGGTTCTGGCGAGTCGAACAGGTGGTTCCGGCGTGCTCGGCAGGTGCTTCCGGGGTCATTGGCACGTGGTTCTGGCATATCTGAGAGGTGGTTCCGGCATGCCCGGCAGGTGATTCCGGAGTGTTCGCCAAGTGTTTCCGGCGTAGCCGGCAGGTGATTTTGCATGTCCAGCGGTCGTTCCGGCGGGTCGAGCCGGTGGTTCCGGCGTGTCCGGCAGGTGGTTCCGGTCTGTCCGGCAGGTGGTTCTGTGGTGTCCGGCACGAGGTTCAGTCTCAGAGGCTGTGCCGGCATGCCCCTCACGTGATTCCGGCTTGTCCCCGAAGTGGTGCTGGTGTAGCGGGCAGGTGATTTTGGCGTGTCCGGCAGGTGGTTCAGGCGAGTTGAGCAGGTGCTTGCGACGTGCTCGGCAGGTGCTTCCGGCATCTCCGGCACGTGTTTCTGGCACATCTGACTGGTGGTTCCGGCATGCCCAAAAGTTGATTCCGACCTGTCCGGTAGGTGCTTCTGGCGTGCACGGCACGTGGTTCTGGTACGTTTCAGATGTGGTTGCGTATGCCCAACAGGTGATTCCGGACTGTCCGCCACGTGCTTCTGGCACGTCTGAGAGGTGGTTCCAACATGCCCGGCAGGTCATGTCGGAGAGTCGTCCAAGTGGTTCTGGCGTAGCCCGCAGGTGATTTTGGCGTGTCTGGCAGGTTGTTCCGTTGTGCTTGGCAGGTGGTTCAGGCTTGGCCGGCAGGTGGTTCCAGACTGTCCAGGACGTGTTTCCAGCTTCTCCGGCAGGTGGTTCTGGTACGTCTGAGAGGTGGTTCCGCCATGGCTGGCAGGGGATTCCGGACCGTCCCCCAGGTGGTTCTGTCATAGCCAGCAGTTGATATTGGCCTGTCCGGCAGGTGGTTCCAGCGAGTCGAACAGGTGGCTCCGGCGTGCTCGGCAGGTGGTTCCGGTCTGTCCGGTAGGTGATTCCGGCGTGTCCGGCACGTGCTTCCGGCACGTCTGAGAGGTGGTTCCGGCATGCGCGACAGGTGGTTTCGGAGTGTCGGCCAGGTGGTTCTGGCGTACCCGGCAGGTGATTTTGGCGTGTCCGGCAGGTGTATATGGCGAGTCGAGCAGGTGGCTCCGGCATGCTCGGCAGGTGCTTCTGGCGTCTCCGGCACGTGGTTCTGGTGTGTCTTAGAGCTGGTTCCGGCATGTCCAGCAGATGATTCCGGAGTGTCCGCCAAGTGGTTCTGGCATACCCGGCTGGTGATTTGGGCATGTCAGGTAGGTGGTTCCGGCGAGTCGAGCAGGCGGCTCCGGCGTGCTCGGCAGGTTGTTCAGACGGGTGTGGCAGGTGTTTTCCGTCTGTTCGGGGTGTGGTTCCAGCATCTCATGCACATGGTTCTGGCACGTCTGAGATGTGGTTCCGGCCGGCCCGACAGGTGTTTCCACAGTGTCCGCCAAGTGGTACTGGCGTAGTTGGCAGGTGATTTTGGCATGACCGGCAGGTGGTTCCAGCAAGCCCGGCAGGTGATTCCGAAGTGTTCCCCAACTGGTTGTGGCGTAGCCGGCAGGTGATTTTTGCGTGTCCGGCAGGTGGTTCTGGCGAGTCGAGCAGGTGGTTCCGGCGTGCTCGGCAGGTGCTTCCGGGGTCATTGGCACGTGGTTCTGGCATATCTGAGAGGTGGTTCCGGCATGCCCGGCAGGTGATTCTGGAGTGTTCGCCAAGTGTTTCCGGCGTAGCCGGCAGGTGATTTTGCATGTCCAGCGGTCGTTCCGGCGGGTCGAGCCGGTGGTTCCGGCGTGTCCGGCAGGTGGTTCCGGTCTGTCCGGCAGGTGGTTCTGTGGTGTCCGGCACGAGGTTCAGTCTGAGAGGCTGTGCCGGCATGCCCCTCACGTGATTCCGGCTTGTCCCCGAAGTGGTGCTGGTGTAACGGGCAGGCGATTTTGGCGTGTCCGGCAGGTGGTTCAGGCAAGTTGAGCAGGTGGTTGCGACGTGCTCGGCAGGTGCTTCCGGCGTCTCCGGCACGTGTTTCTGGCACATCTGACTGGTGTTTCCGGCATGCCCAAAAGTTGATTCCGGTCTCTCCGGTAGGTGGTTCCGGGGTCTCCGGCACGTGGTTCTGGTGTGTCTGAGAGCTGGTTCCGGCATGTCCGGCAGATGATTCCGGAGTGTCCGCCAAGTGGTTCTGGCATACCCAGCAGGTGATTTTGGCGTGTCAGGGAGGTGGTACCGGTGAGTCGAGCAGGTGGTTCCGGCGTGCTCAGCAGGTGGTTCAGGCGGTTCTGGCAGGTGGTATCCGTCTGTTCGGGGTGTGGTTCCAGCATCTCATGAACACGTTTCTGGCACGTCTGAGATGTGGTTCCAGCCGGCCCGACAGGTGTTTCCGCAGTGTCCGCCAAGCGGTTCTGGCGTAGTTGGCAGGTGATTTTGGCATGACTGGCAGGTGGTTCCAGCAAGCCTGGCAGGTGATTCCAATGTGTTCACCAACTGGTTGTGGCGTAGCCGGCAGGTGATCTTTGCGTGATCGGCAGGTGGTTCTGGCGAGTCGAGCAGGTGGTTCCGGCGTGCTCGGCTGGTGCTTCCGGGGTCATTGGCACGGGGTTCTGGCATGTCTGAGAGGTGGTTCCTGCATGCCCGGCAAGTGATTCCGGAGTGTTCGCCAAGTGGTTCTGGCATAGTCGGCAGGTGATTTTGGCATGTCCGGCAGGTGGTTCAGGCGAGTTGAGCAGGTGGGTCCAACGTGCTTGGCAGGTGCTTCCGGCGTCTCCGGCACGTGTTTCTGGCATATCTGACAGGTGGTTCCGGCATGCCCGAAAGGTGATTCCGGTCTGTCCGGTAGCTGGGTCTAGCCGGCACGGCATGTGGTTCCGGTACTTCTCAGAGGTGGTTGCGCATGCCCAACAGGTGATTCCGGACTGTCCGCCACATGGTTCTGGCACGTCTGAGAGGTGGTTCCGGCATGCCCGGCAGGTCATCCCAGAGAGTCCTCCAAGTGGTTCTGGCATAACACGCAGGTGATTTTGGCGTGTCTGGCAGGTTGTTCCGTTGTGCTTGGCAGGTGGTTCAGGCTTGGCCGGCAGGTGGTTCCAGACTGTCCAGGACGTGTTTCCAGCTTCTCCGGCAGGTGGTTCTGGTACGTCTGAGAGGTGGTTCCGCCATGGCTGGCAGGTGATTCCGGACCGTCCCCCAGGTGGTTCTGGCATAGCCAGCAGTTGATATTGGCCTGTCCGGCAGGTGGTTCCAGCGAGTCGAACAGGTGGCTCCGGCGTGCTCGGCAGGTGGTTCCGGTCCGTCCGGTAGGTGATTCCGGCGAGTCCGGCACATGCTTCCGGCACGTCTGAGAGGTGGTTCCGGCATGCTCGACAGGTGGTTTCGGAGTGTCCGCCAGGTGGTTCTGGCGTACCCGGCAGGTGATTTTGGCGTGTCCGGCAGGTGTATCTGGCGAGTCGAGCAGGTGGCTCCGGCATGGTCGACAAGTGCTTCCGGCGTCTCCGGCACGTGGTTCTGGTGTGTCTGAGAGCTGTTTCCGGCATGTAAGGCAGATGATTCCGGAGTGTCCGCCAAGTGGTTCTGGCATTCCCGGCTGGTGATTTGGGCATGTCAGGTAGTTGGTTCCGGCAAGTCGAGCAGGTGGCTCCGGCGTGCTCGGCAGGTTGTTCAGACGGGTCTGGCAGGTGTTTTCCGTCTGTTCGGGGTGTGGTTCCAGCATCTCATGCACATGGTTCTGGCACGTCTGAGATGTGGTTCCGGCCGGCCCGACAGGTGTTTCCACAGTTTCCGCCAAGTGGTACTGGCGTAGTTGGCAGGTGATTTTGGCATGACCGGCAGGTGGTTCCAGCAAGCCCGGCAGGTGATTCCGAAGTGTTCCCCAACTGGTTGTGGCGTAGCCGGCAGGTGATTTTTGCGTGTCCGGCAGGTGGTTCTGGCGAGTCGAGCAGGTGGTTCCGGCGTGCTCGGCAGGTGCTTCCGGGGTCATTGGCACGTGGTTCTGGCATATCTGAGAGGTGGTTCCGGCATGCCCGGCAGGTGATTCCGGAGTGTTCGCCAAGTGTTTCCGGCGTAGCCGGCAGGTGATTTTGCATGTCCAGCGGTCGTTCCGGCGGGTCGAGCCGGTGGTTCCGGCGTGTCCGGCAGGTGGTTCTGGTCTGTCCGGCAGGTGGTTCTGTGGTGTCCGGCACGAGGTTCAGTCTGAGAGGCTGTGCCAGCATGCCCCTCACGTGATTCCGGCTTGTCCCCGAAGTGGTGCTGGTGTAGCGGGCAGGTGATTTTGGCGTGTCTGGCAGGTGGTTCAGGCGAGTTGAGCAGGTGCTTGCGACGTGCTCGGCAGGTGCTTCCGGCGTCTCCGGCACGTGTTTCTGGCACATCTGACTGGTGGTTCCGGCATGCCAAAAGTTGATTCCGGTCTGTCCGGTAGGTGGTTCCGGCGTGCACGGCACGTGGTTCTGGTACGTGTCAGAGGTGGTTGCGTATGCCCAACAGGTGATTCCGGACTGTCCGCCACGTGCTTCTGGCACGTCTGAGATGTGGTTCCAACATGCCCGGCAGGACATTTCGGAGAGTCGTCCAAGTGGTTCTGGCGTAGCCCGCAGGTGATTTTGGCGTGTCCGGCATGTGGTTCCGCCGTGCTCGGCAGGTGGTTCAGGCATGGCCGTCACGTGGTTCCAGTCTGTCCAGGACGTGTTTCCAGCTTCTCCGGCAGGTGGTTCTGGTACGTCTGAGAGGTGGTTCCGCCATGGCTGGCAGGTGATCCCGGACTGTCCCCAAGGTGGTTCTGGCATAGCCAGCAGTTGATATTGGCCTGTCCGGCAGGTGGTTCCAGCGAGTCGAACAGGTGGCTCCGGCGTTCTTGGCAGGTGGTTCCGGTCTGTCCGGCAGGTGTTTCCGGCGTGTCCGGCACGTGCTTCCGGCACGTCTGAGAGGTGGTTCCGGCATGCGCGGCAGGTGATTCCGTAGTGTCCGCCAGGTGGTTCTGGCGCACCAGGCACGTGATTTTGGCGTGTCCGGCAGGTGTTTCTGGCGAGTCGAGCAGGTGGCTCCGGCATGCTCGGCAGGTGCTTCCGGGGTCTCCGGCACTTGGTTCTGGTGTGTCTGAGAGCTGGTTCTGGCATGTCCGGCAGATGATTCCGGAGTGTCCGCCAAGTGGTTCTGGCATACCCAGCAGGTGATTTTGGCGTGTCAGGGAGGTGGTACCTGTGAGTCGAGCAGGTGGTTCCGGCGTGCTCAGCAGGTGGTTCAGGCGGTTCTGGCAGGTGGTATCCGTCTGTTCGGGGTGTGGTTCCAGCATCTCATGAACACGTTTCTGGCACGTCTGAGATGTGGTTCCAGCCGGCCCGACAGGTGTTTCCGCAGTGTCCGCCAAGCGGTTCTGGCGTAGTTGGCAGGTGATTTTGGCATGACTGGCAGGTGGTTCCAGCAAGCCTGGCAGGTGATTCCAATGTGTTCACCAACTGGTTGTGGCGTAGCCGGCAGGTGATTTTTGCGTGATCGGCAGGTGGATCTGGCGAGTCGAGCAGGTGGTTCCGGCGTGCTCGGCTGGTGCTTCCGGGGTCATTGGCACGGGGTTCTGGCATGTCTGAGAGGTGGTTCCTGCATGCCCGGCAAGTGATTCCGGAGTGTTCGCCAAGTGGTTCTGGCATAGTCGGCAGGTGATTTTGGCATGTCCGGCAGGTGGTTCAGGCGAGTTGAGCAGGTGGTTCCAACGTGCTTGGCAGGTGCTTCCGGCGTCTCCGGCACGTGTTTCTGGCACATCTGACAGGTGGTTCCGGCATGCCCGAAAGGTGATTCCGGTCTGTCCGGTAGGTGGTTCCAGCCTGCACGGCATGTGGTTCTGGTACGTCTCAGAGGTGGTTGCGCATGCCCAACAGGTGATTCCGGACTGTCCGCCACATGGTTCTGGCACGTCTGAGAGGTGGTTCCGGCATGCCCGGCAGGTCATCCCAGAGAGTCCTCCAAGTGGTTCTGGCATAACACGCAGGTGATTGTGGCGTGTCTGGCAGGTTGTTCCGTTGTGCTTGGCAGGTGGTTCAGGCTTGGCCGGCAGGTGGTTCCAGACTGTCCAGGACGTGTTTCCAGCTTCTCCGGCAGGTGGTTCTGGTACGTCTGAGAGGTGGTTCCGCCATGGCTGGCAGGTGATTCTGGACCGTCCCCCAGGTGGTTCTGGCATAGCCAGCAGTTGATATTGGCCTGTCCGGCAGGTGGTTCCAGCGAGTCGAACAGGTGGCTCCGGCGTGCTCGGCAGGTGGTTCCGGTCTGTTCGGTAGGTGATTCCGGCGTGTCCGGCACGTGCTTCCGGCACGTCTGAGAGGTGGTTCCGGCATGCGCGACAGGTGGTTTCGGAGTGTCCGCCAGGTGATTTTGGCGTGTCCGGCAGGTGTTTCTGGCGAGTCGAGCAGGTGGCTCCGGCATGCTCTGCAGGTGCTTCCGGCGTCTCCGGCACGTGGTTCTGGTGTGTCTGAGAGCTGGTTCCGGCATGTCCGGCAGATGATTCCGGAGTGTCCGCCAAGTGGTTCTGGCATACCCGGCTGGTGATTTGGGCATGTCAGGTAGGTGGTTCCGGCGAGTCGAGCAGGTGGCTCCGGCGTGCTCGGCACGTTGTTCAGACGGGTCTGGCAGGTGTTTTCCGTCTGTTCGGGGTGTGGTTCCAGCATCTCATGCACATGGTTCTGGCACGTCTGAGATGTGGTCCCGGCCGGCCCGACAGGTGTTTCCACAGTGTCCGCCAAGTGGTACTGGCGTAGTTGGCAGGTGATTTTGGCATGACCGGCAGGTGGTTCCAGCAAGCCCGGCAGGTGATTCCGAAGTGTTCCCCAACTGGTTGTGGCGTAGCCGGCAGGTGATTTTTGCGTGTCCGGCAGGTGGTTCTGGCGAGTCGAGCAGGTGGTTCCGGGGTGCTCGGCAGGTGCTTCCGGCGTCATTGGCACGTGGTTCTGGCATATCTGAGAGGTGGTTCCGGCATGCCCGGCAGGTGATTCCGGAGTGTTCGCCAAGTGTTTCCGGCGTAGCCGGCTGGTGATTTTGCATGTCCAGCGGTCGTTCCGGCGGGTCGAGCCGGTGGTTCCGGCGTGTGCGGCAGGTGGTTCGGGTCTGTCCGGCAGGTGGTTCTGTGGTGTCCGGCACGAGGTTCAGTCTGAGAGGCTGTGCCGGCATGCCCCTCACGTGATTCCGGCTTGTCCCCGAAGTGGTGCTGGTGTAGCGGGCAGGTGATTTTGGCGTGTCCAGCAGGTGGTTCAGGCGAGTTGAGCAGGTGCTTGCGACGTGCTCGGCAGGTGCTTCCGGCGTCTCCGGCACGTGTTTCTGGCACATCTGACTGGTGGTTCCGGCATGCCCAAAAGTTGATTCCGGTCTGTCCGTTAGGTGGTTCCGGCGTGAACGGCACGTGGTTCTGGTACGTGTCAGAGGTGGTTGCGTATGCCCAACAGGTGTTTCCGGACTGTCCGCCATGTGCTTCTGGCACGTCTGAGAGGTGGTTCCAACATGCCCGGCAGGTCATTTCGGAGAGTCGTCCGAGTGGTTCTGGCGTAGCCCGCAGGGGATTTTGGTGTGTCCGGCAGGTGGTTCCGCCGTGCTCGGCAGGTGGTTCAGGCATGGCCGTCACGTGGTTCCAGTCTGTCCAGGACGTGTTTCCAGCTTCTCCGGCAGGTGGTTCTGGTACGTCTGAGAGGTGGTTCCGCCATGGCTGGCAGGTGATCCCGGACTGTCCCCCAGGTGGTTCTGGCATAGCCAGCAGTTGATATTGGCCTGTCCGGCAGGTGGTTCCAGCGAGTCGAACAGGTGGCTCCGGCGTTCTTGGCAGGTGGTTCCGGTCTGTCCGGTAGGTGATTCCGGCGTGTCCGGCACGTGCTTCCGGCACGTCTGAGAGGTGGTTCTGGCATGCGCGGCAGGTGATTCCGTAGTGTCCGCCAGGTGGTTCTATCACACCCGGCAGGTGATTTTGTCGTGTCCAGCAGGTGTTTCTGGCGAGTCGAGCAGGTGGCTCCGGCCTGCTCGGCAGGTGCTTCCGGCGTCTCCGGCACTTGGTTCTGGTGTGTCTGAGAGCTGGTTCCGGCATGTCCGGCAGATGATTCCGGAGTGTCTGCCAAGTGGTTGTGGCATACCCAACAGGTGATTTTGGCATGTCAGGGAGGTGGTACCGGTGAGTCGAGCAGGTGGTTCCGGCGTGCTCAGCAGGTGGTTCAGGCGGTTCTGGCAGGTGGTATCCGTCTGTTCGGGGTGTGGTTCCAGCATCTCATGCACATGGTTCTGGCACGTCTGAGATGTGGTTCCGGCCGGCCCGACAGGTGTTTCCACAGTGTCCGCCAAGTGGTACTGGCGTAGTTGGCAGGTGATTTTGGCATGACCGGCAGGTGGTTCCAGCAAGACCGGCATGTGATTCCGAATTCTTCCCCAACTGGTTGTGGCGTAGCCGGCAGGTGATTTTTGCGTGTCCGGCAGGTGGTTCTGGTGAGTCGAGCAGGTGGTTCCGGCGTGCTCGGCAGGTGCTTCCGGGGTCATTGGCACGTGGTTCTGGCATATCTGAGAGGTGGTTCCGGCATGCCCGGCAGGTGATTCCGGAGTGTTCGCCAAGTGTTTCCGGCGTAGCCGGCAGGTGATTTTGCATGTCCAGCGGTCGTTCCGGCGGGTCGAGCCGGTGGTTCCGGCGTGTCCGGCAGGTGGTTCCAGTCTGTCCGGCAGGTGGTTCTGTGGTGTCCGGCACGAGGTTCAGTCTGAGAGGCTGTGCCGGCATGCCCCTCACGTGATTCCGGCTTGTCCCCGAAGTGGTGCTGGTGTAGGGGGCAGGTGATTTTGGCGTGTCCGGCAGGTGGTTCAGGCGAGTTGAGCAGGTGGTTGCGACGTGCTCGGCAGGTGCTTCCGGCGTCTCCGGCACGTGTTTCTGGCACATCTGACTGGTGGTTCCGGCATGCCCAAAAGTTGATTCCGGTCTGTCCGGTAGGTGGTTCCGGCGTGCACGGCACGTGGTTCTGGTACGTGTCAGAGGTGGTTGCGTATGCCCAACAGGTGATTCCGGACTGTCCGCCACGTGCTTCTGGCACGTCTGAGAGGTGGTTCCAACATGCCCGGCAGGTCATTTCGGAGAGTCGTCCAAGTGGTTCTGGCGTAGACCGCAGGTGATTTTGGCGTGTCCGGCGGGTGGTTCCGCCGTGCTCGGCAGGTGGTTCAGGCATGTCCGTCACGTGGTTCCAGTCTGTCCAGGACGTGTTTCCAGCTTCTCCGGCAGGTGGTTCTGGTACGTCTGAGAGGTGGTTCCGCCATGGCTGGCAGGTGATCCCGGACCGTCCCCCAGGTGGTTCTGGCATAGCCAGCAGTTGATATTGGCCTGTCCGGCAGGTGGTTCCAGCGAGTCGAACAGGTGGCTCCGGCGTGCTCGGCAGGTGGTTCCGGTCTGTCCGGTAGGTGATTCCGGCGTGTCCGGCACGTGCTTCCGGCACGTCTGAGAGGTGGTTCCGGCATGCGCGACAGGTGGTTTCGGAGTGTCCGCCAGGTGGTTCTGGCGTACCCGGCAGGTGATTTTGGCGTGTCCGGCAGGTGTTTCTGGCGAGTCGAGCAGGTGGCTCCGGCATGCTCGGCAGGTGCTTCCGGCGTCACCGGCACGTGGTTCTGGTGTGTCTGAGAGCTGGTTCCGGCATGTCCGGCAGATGATTCCGGAGTGTCCGCCAAGTGGTTCTGGCATACCCGGCTGGTGATTTGGGCATGTCAGGTAGGTGGTTCCGGCGAGTCGAGCAGGTGGCTCCGGCGTGCTCGGCAGGTTGTTCAGACGGGTCTGGCAGGTGTTTTCCGTCTGTTCGGGGTGTGGTTCCAGCATCTCATGCACATGGTTCTGGCACGTCTGAGATGTGGTTCCGGCCGGCCCGACAGGTGTTTCCACAGTGTCCGCCAAGTGGTACTGGCGTAGTTGGCAGGTGATTTTGGCATGACCGGCAGGTGGTTCCAGCAAGCCCGGCAGGTGATTCCGAAGTGTTCCCCAACTGGTTGTGGCGTAGCCGGCAGGTGATTTTTGCTTGTCCGGCAGGGGGTTCTGGCGAGTCGAGCAGGTGGTTCCGGCGTGCTCGGCAGGTGCTTCCGGGGTCATTGGCACGTGGTTCTGGCATATCTGAGAGGTGGTTCCGGCATGCCCGGCAGGTGATTCCGGAGTGTTCGCCAAGTGTTTCCGGCGTAGCCGGCAGGTGATTTTGCATGTCCAGCGGTCGTTCCGGCGGGTCGAGCCGGTGGTTCCGGCGTGTGCGGCAGGTGGTTCCGGTCTGTCCGGCAGGTGGTTCTGTGGTGTCCGGCACGAGGTTCAGTCTGAGAGGCTGTGCCGGCATGCCCCTCACGTGATTCCGGCTTGTCCCCGAAGTGGTGCTGGTGTAGCGGGCAGGTGATTTTGGCGTGTCCGGCAGGTGGTTCAGGCGAGTTGAGCAGGTGGTTGCGACGTGCTCGGCGGGTGCTTCCGGCGTCTCCGGCACGTGTTTCTGGCACATCTGACTGGTGGTTCCGGCATGCCCAAAAGTTGATTCCGGTCTGTCCGGTAGGTGGTTCCGAGGTCTCCGGCACGTGGTTCTGGTGTGTCTGAGAGCTGGTTCCGGCATGTCCGGCAGATGATTCCGGAGTGTCCGCCAAGTGGTTCTGGCATACCCAGCAGGTGATTTTGGCGTGTCAGGGAGGTGGTACCGGTGAGTCGAGCAGGTGGTTCCGGCGTGCTCAGCAGGTGGTTCAGGCGGTTCTGGCAGGTGGTATCCGTCTGTTCGGGGTGTGGTTCCAGCATCTCATGAACACGTTTCTGGCACGTCTGAGATGTGGTTCCAGCCGGCCCGACAGGTGTTTCCGCAGTGTCCGCCAAGCGGTTCTGGCGTAGTTGGCAGGTGATTTTGGCATGACCGGCAGGTGGTTCCAGCAAGCCTGGCAGGTGATTCCAAAGTGTTCACCAACTGGTTGTGGCGTAGCCGGCAGGTGATTTTTGCGTGATCGGCAGGTGGTTCTGGCGAGTCGAGCAGGTGGTTCCGGCGTGCTCGGCTGGTGCTTCCGGGGTCATTGGCACGGGGTTCTGGCATGTCTGAGAGGTGGTTCCTGCATGCCCGGCAAGTGATTCCGGAGTGTTCGCCAAGTGGTTCTGGCATAGTCGGCAGGTGATTTTGGCATGTCCGGCAGGTGGTTCAGGCGAGTTGAGCAGGTGGTTCCAACGTGCTTGGCAGGTGCTTCCGGCGTCTCCGGCACGTGTTTCTGGCACATCTGACAGGTGGTTCCGGCATGCCCGAAAGGTGATTCCGGTCTGTCAGGTAGCTGGGTCCAGCCGGCACGGCATGTGGTTCTGGTACGTCTCAGAGGTGGTTGCGCATGCCCAACAGGTGATTCCGGACTGTCCGCCACATGGTTCTGGCACGTCTGAGAGGTGGTTCCGGCATGCCCGGCAGGTCATCCCAGAGAGTCCTCCAAGTGGTTCTGGCATAACACGCAGGTGATTTTGGCGTGTCTGGCAGGTTGTTCCGTTGTGCTTGGCAGGTGGTTCAGGCTTGGCCGGCAGGTGGTTCCAGACTGTCCAGGACGTGTTTCCAGCTTCTCCGGCAGGTGGTTCTGTTACGTCTGAGAGGTGGTTCCGCCATGGCTGCCAGGTGATTCCGGACCGTCCCCCAGGTGGTTCTGGCATAGCCAGCAGTTGATATTGGCCTGTCCGGCAGGTGGCTCCAGCGAGTCGCACAGGTGTCTCCGGCGTGCTCGGCATGTGGTTCCGGTCTGTCCGGTAGGTGATTCTGGCGTGTCCGGCACGTGCTTCCGGCACGTCTGAGAGGTGGTTCCGGCATGCGCGACAGGTGGTTTCGGAGTGTCCGCCAGGTGGTTCTGGCGTACCCGGCAGGTGATTTTGGCGTGTCCGGCAGGTGTATCTGGCGAGTCGAGCAGGTGGCTCCGGCATGCTCGGCAGGTGCTTCCGGCGTCTCCGGCACGTGGTTCTGGTGTGTCTGAGAGCTGGTTCCGGCATGTCCAGCAGATGATTCCGGAGTGTCCGCCAAGTGGTTCTGGCATACCCGGCTGGTGATTTGGGCATGTCAGGTAGGTGGTTCCGGCGAGTCGAGCAGGTGGCTCCGGCGTGCTCGGCAGGTTGTTCAGACGGGTCTGGCAGGTGTTTTCCGTCTCTTCGGGGTGTGGTTCCAGCATCTCATGCACATGGTTCTGGCACGTCTGAGATGTGGTTCCGGCCGGCCCGACAGGTGTTTCCACAGTGTCCGCCAAGTGGTACTGGCGTAGTTGGCAGGTGATTTTGGCATGACCGGCATGTGGTTCCAGCAAGCCCGGCAGGTGATTCCGAAGTGTTCCCCAACTGGTTGTGGCGTAGCCGGCAGGTGATTTTTGCGTGTCCGGCAGGTGGTTCTGGCGAGTCGAGCAGGTGGTTCCGGCGTGCTCGGCAGGTGCTTCCGGGGTCATTGGCACGTGGTTCTGGCATATCTGAGAGGTGGTTCCGGCATGCCCGGCAGGTGATTCCGGAGTGTTCGCCAAGTGTTTCCGGCGTAGCCGGCAGGTGATTTTGCATGTCCAGCGGTCGTTCCGGCGGGTCGAGCCGGTGGTTCCGGCGTGTCCGGCAGGTGGTTCCGGTCTGTCCGGCAGGTGGTTCTGTGGTGTCCGGCACGAGGTTCAGTCTGAGAGGCTGTGCCGGCATGCCCCTCACGTGATTCCGGCTTGTCCCCGAAGTGGTGCTGGTGTAGGGGGCAGGTGATTTTGGCGTGTCCGGCAGGTGGTTCAGGCGAGTTGAGCAGGTGGTTGCGACGTGCTCGGCAGGTGCTTCCGGCGTCTCCGGCACGTGTTTCTGGCACATCTGACTGGTGGTTCCGGCATGCCCAAAAGTTGATTCCGGTCTGTCCGGTAGGTGGTTCCGGCGTGCACGGCATGTGGTTCTGGTACGTGTCAGAGGTGGTTGCGTATGCCCAACAGGTGATTCCGGACTGTCCGCCACGTGCTTCTGGCACGTCTGAGAGGTGGTTCCAACATGCCCGGCAGGTCATTTCGGAGAGTCGTCCAAGTGGTTCTGGCGTAGACCGCAGGTGATTTTGGCGTGTCCGGCGGGTGGTTCCGCCGTGCTCGGCAGGTGGTTCAGGCATGTCCGTCACGTGGTTCCAGTCTGTCCAGGACGTGTTTCCAGCTTCTCCGGCAGGTGGTTCTGGTACGTCTGAGAGGTGGTTCCGCCATGGCTGGCAGGTGATCCCGGACCGTCCCCCAGGTGGTTCTGGCATAGCCAGCAGTTGATATTGGCCTGTCTGGCAGGTGGTTCCAGCGAGTCGAACAGGTGGCTCCGGCGTGCTCGGCAGGTGGTTCCGGTCTGTCCGGTAGGTGATTCCGGCGTGTCCGGCACGTGCTTCCGGCACGTCTGAGAGGTGGTTCCGGCATGCGCGACAGGTGGTTTCGGAGTGTCCGCCAGGTGGTTCTGGCGTACCCGGCAGGTGATTTTGGCGTGTCCGGCAGGTGTTTCTGGCGAGTCGAGCAGGTGGCTCCGGCATGCTCGGCAGGTGCTTCCGGCGTCACCGGCACGTGGTTCTGGTGTGTCTGAGAGCTGGTTCCGGCATGTCCGGCAGATGATTCCGGAGTGTCCGCCAAGTGGTTCTGGCATACCCGGCTGGTGATTTGGGCATGTCAGGTAGGTGGTTCCGGCGAGTCGAGCAGGTGGCTCCGGCGTGCTCGGCAGGTTGTTCAGACGGGTCTGGCAGGTGTTTTCCGTCTGTTCGGGGTGTGGTTCCAGCATCTCATGCACATGGTTCTGGCACGTCTGAGATGTGGTTCCGGCCGGCCCGACAGGTGTTTCCACAGTGTCCGCCAAGTGGTACTGGCGTAGTTGGCAGGTGATTTTGGCATGACCGGCAGGTGGTTCCAGCAAGCCCGGCAGGTGATTCCGAAGTGTTCCCCAACTGGTTGTGGCGTAGCCGGCAGGTGATTTTTGCTTGTCCGGCAGGGGGTTCTGGCGAGTCGAGCAGGTGGTTCCGGCGTGCTCGGCAGGTGCTTCCGGGGTCATTGGCACGTGGTTCTGGCATATCTGAGAGGTGGTTCCGGCATGCCCGGCAGGTGATTCCGGAGTGTTCGCCAAGTGTTTCCGGCGTAGCCGGCAGGTGATTTTGCATGTCCAGCGGTCGTTCCGGCGGGTCGAGCCGGTGGTTCCGGCGTGTGCGGCAGGTGGTTCCGGTCTGTCCGGCAGGTGGTTCTGTGGTGTCCGGCACGAGGTTCAGTCTGAGAGGCTGTGCCGGCATGCCCCTCACGTGATTCCGGCTTGTCCCCGAAGTGGTGCTGGTGTAGCGGGCAGGTGATTTTGGCGTGTCCGGCAGGTGGTTCAGGCGAGTTGAGCAGGTGGTTGCGACGTGCTCGGCGGGTGCTTCCGGCGTCTCCGGCACGTGTTTCTGGCACATCTGACTGGTGGTTCCGGCATGCCCAAAAGTTGATTCCGGTCTGTCCGGTAGGTGGTTCCGAGGTCTCCGGCACGTGGTTCTGGTGTGTCTGAGAGCTGGTTCCGGCATGTCCGGCAGATGATTCCGGAGTGTCCGCCAAGTGGTTCTGGCATACCCAGCAGGTGATTTTGGCGTGTCAGGGAGGTGGTACCGGTGAGTCGAGCAGGTGGTTCCGGCGTGCTCAGCAGGTGGTTCAGGCGGTTCTGGCAGGTGGTATCCGTCTGTTCGGGGTGTGGTTCCAGCATCTCATGAACACGTTTCTGGCACGTCTGAGATGTGGTTCCAGCCGGCCCGACAGGTGTTTCCGCAGTGTCCGCCAAGCGGTTCTGGCGTAGTTGGCAGGTGATTTTGGCATGACCGGCAGGTGGTTCCAGCAAGCCTGGCAGGTGATTCCAAAGTGTTCACCAACTGGTTGTGGCGTAGCCGGCAGGTGATTTTTGCGTGATCGGCAGGTGGTTCTGGCGAGTCGAGCAGGTGGTTCCGGCGTGCTCGGCTGGTGCTTCCGGGGTCATTGGCACGGGGTTCTGGCATGTCTGAGAGGTGGTTCCTGCATGCCCGGCAAGTGATTCCGGAGTGTTCGCCAAGTGGTTCTGGCATAGTCGGCAGGTGATTTTGGCATGTCCGGCAGGTGGTTCAGGCGAGTTGAGCAGGTGGTTCCAACGTGCTTGGCAGGTGCTTCCGGCGTCTCCGGCACGTGTTTCTGGCACATCTGACAGGTGGTTCCGGCATGCCCGAAAGGTGATTCCGGTCTGTCAGGTAGCTGGGTCCAGCCGGCACGGCATGTGGTTCTGGTACGTCTCAGAGGTGGTTGCGCATGCCCAACAGGTGATTCCGGACTGTCCGCCACATGGTTCTGGCACGTCTGAGAGGTGGTTCCGGCATGCCCGGCAGGTCATCCCAGAGAGTCCTCCAAGTGGTTCTGGCATAACACGCAGGTGATTTTGGCGTGTCTGGCAGGTTGTTCCGTTGTGCTTGGCAGGTGGTTCAGGCTTGGCCGGCAGGTGGTTCCAGACTGTCCAGGACGTGTTTCCAGCTTCTCCGGCAGGTGGTTCTGTTACGTCTGAGAGGTGGTTCCGCCATGGCTGCCAGGTGATTCCGGACCGTCCCCCAGGTGGTTCTGGCATAGCCAGCAGTTGATATTGGCCTGTCCGGCAGGTGGCTCCAGCGAGTCGCACAGGTGTCTCCGGCGTGCTCGGCAGGTGGTTCCGGTCTGTCCGGTAGGTGATTCTGGCGTGTCCGGCACGTGCTTCCGGCACGTCTGAGAGGTGGTTCCGGCATGCGCGACAGGTGGTTTCGGAGTGTCCGCCAGGTGGTTCTGGCGTACCCGGCAGGTGATTTTGGCGTGTCCGGCAGGTGTATCTGGCGAGTCGAGCAGGTGGCTCCGGCATGCTCGGCAGGTGCTTCCGGCGTCTCCGGCACGTGGTTCTGGTGTGTCTGAGAGCTGGTTCCGGCATGTCCAGCAGATGATTCCGGAGTGTCCGCCAAGTGGTTCTGGCATACCCGGCTGGTGATTTGGGCATGTCAGGTAGGTGGTTCCGGCGAGTCGAGCAGGTGGCTCCGGCGTGCTCGGCAGGTTGTTCAGACGGGTCTGGCAGGTGTTTTCCGTCTCTTCGGGGTGTGGTTCCAGCATCTCATGCACATGGTTCTGGCACGTCTGAGATGTGGTTCCGGCCGGCCCGACAGGTGTTTCCACAGTGTCCGCCAAGTGGTACTGGCGTAGTTGGCAGGTGATTTTGGCATGACCGGCATGTGGTTCCAGCAAGCCCGGCAGGTGATTCCGAAGTGTTCCCCAACTGGTTGTGGCGTAGCCGGCAGGTGATTTTTGCGTGTCCGGCAGGTGGTTCTGGCGAGTCGAGCAGGTGGTTCCGGCGTGCTCGGCAGGTGCTTCCGGGGTCATTGGCACGTGGTTCTGGCATATCTGAGAGGTGGTTCCGGCATGCCCGGCAGGTGATTCCGGAGTGTTCGCCAAGTGTTTCCGGCGTAGCCGGCAGGTGATTTTGCATGTCCAGCGGTCGTTCCGGCGGGTCGAGCCGGTGGTTCCGGCGTGTCCGGCAGGTGGTTCCGGTCTGTCCGGCAGGTGGTTCTGTGGTGTCCGGCACGAGGTTCAGTCTGAGAGGCTGTGCCGGCATGCCCCTCACGTGATTCCGGCTTGTCCCCGAAGTGGTGCTGGTGTAGCGGGCAGGTGATTTTGGCGTGTCCGGCAGGTGGTTCAGGCGAGTTGAGCAGGTGGTTGCGACGTGCTCGGCAGGTGCTTCCGGCGTCTCCGGTACGTGTTTCTGGCACATCTGACTGGTAGTTCCGGCATGCCAAAAGTTGATTCCGGTCTGTCCGGTAGGTGGTTCCGGCGTGCACGGCACGTGGTTCTGGTACGTGTCAGAGGTGGTTGCGTATGCCCAACAGGTGATTCCGGACTGTCCGCCACGTGCTTCTGGCACGTCTGAGATGTGGTTCCAACATGCCAGGCAGGTCATTTCGGAGAGTCGTCCAAGTGGTTCTGGCATAGCCCGCAGGTGATTTTGGCGTGTCCGGCAAGTGGTTCCGCCGTGCTCGGCAGGTGGTTCAGGCATGGCCGTCACGTGGTTCCAGTCTGTCCAGGACGTGTTTCCAGCTTCTCCGGCAGGTGGTTCTGGTACGTCTGAGAGGTGGTTCCGCCATGGCTGGCAGGTGATCCCGGACTGTCCCCCAGGTGGTTCTGGCATAGCCAGCAGTTGATATTGGCCTGTCCGGCAGGTGGTTCCAGCGAGTCGAACAGGTGGCTCCGGCGTTCTTGGCAGGTGGTTCCGGTCTGTCCGGTAGGTGTTTCCGGCATGTCCGGCACGTGCTTCCGGCACGTCTGAGAGGTGGTTCCGGCATGCGCGGTAGGTGATTCCGTAGTGTCCGCCAGGTGGTTCTGGCGCACCAGGCAGGTGATTTTGGCGTGTCCGGCAGGTGTTTCTGGCGAGTCGAGCAGGTGGTTCCGGCGTGCTCAGCAGGTCGTTCAGGCGGTTCTGGCAGGTGGTATCCGTCTGTTCGGGGTGTGGTTCCAGCATCTCATGAACACGTTTCTGGCACGTCTGAGATGTGGTTCCAGCCAGCCCGACAGGTGTTTCCGCAGTGTCCGCCAAGCGGTTCTGGCGTAGTTGGCAGGTGATTTTGGCATGACTGGCAGGTGGTTCCAGCAAGCCTGGCAGGTGATTCCAAAGTGTTCACCAACTGGTTGTGGCGTAGCCGGCAGGTGATTTTTGCGTGATCGGCAGGTGCTTCTGGCGAGTCGAGCAGGTGGTTCCGGCGTGCTCGGCTGGTGCTTCCGGGGTCATTGGCACGGGGTTCTGGCATGTCTGAGAGGTGGTTCCTGCATGCCCGGCAAGTGATTCCGGAGTGTTCGCCAAGTGGTTCTGGCATAGTCGGCAGGTGATTTTGGCATGTCCGGCAGGTGGTTCAGGCGAGTTGAGCAGGTGGTTCCAACGTGCTTGGCAGGTGCTTCCAGCGTCTCCGGCACGTGTTTCTGGCACATCTGACAGGTGGTTCCGGCATGCCCGAAAGGTGATTCCGGTCTGTCCGGTAGGTGGTTCCAGCCTGCACGGCATGTGGTTCTGGTACGTCTCAGAGGTGGTTGCGCATGCCCAACAGGTGATACCGGACTGTCCGCCACATGGTTCTGGCACGTCTGAGAGGTGGTTCCGGCATGCCCGGCAGGTCATCCCAGAGAGTCCTCCAAGTGGTTCTGGCATAACACGCAGGTGATTTTGGCGTGTCTGGCAGGTTGTTCCGTTGTGCTTGGCAGGTGGTTCAGGCTTGGCCGGCAGGTGGTTCCAGACTGCCCAGGACATGTTTCCAGCTTCTCCGGCAGGTGGTTCTGGTACGTCTGAGAGGTGGTTCCGCCATGGCTGGCAGGTGATTCCGGACCTTCCCCCAGGTGGTTCTGGCATAGACAGCAGTTGATATTGGCCTGTCCGGCAGGTGGTTCCAGCGAGTCGAACAGGTGGCTCCGGCGTGCTCGGCAGGTGGTTCCGGTCTGTCCGGTAGGTGATTCTGGCGTGTCCGGCACGTGCTTCCGGCACATCTGAGAGGTGGTTCCGGCATGCGCGACAGGTGGTTTCGGAGTGTCAGCCAGGTGGTTCTGGCGTACCCGGCAGGTGATTTTGGCGTGTCCGGCAGGTGTTTCTGGCGAGTCGAGCAGGTGGCTCCGGCATGCTCGGCAGGTGCTTCCGGCGTCTCCGGCACTTGTTTCTGGTGTGCCTGAGAGCTGGTTCCGGCATGTCCGGCAGATGATTCCGGAGTGTCCGCCAAGTGGTTCTGGCATACCCAGCAGGTGATTTTGGCGTGTCAGGGAGGTGGTACCGGTGAGTCGAGCAGGTGGTTCCGGCGTGCTCAGCAGGTGGTTCAGGCGGTTCTGGCAGGTGGTATCCGTCTGTTCGGGGTGTGGTTCCAGCATCTCCTGAACACGTTTCTGGCACGTCTGAGATGTGGTTCCAGCCGGCCCGACAGGTGTTTCCGCAGTGTCCGCCAAGCGGTTCTGGCGTAGTTGGCAGGTGATTTTGGCATGACTGGCAGGTGGTTCCAGCAAGCCTGGCAGGTGATTCCAAAGTGTTCACCAACTGGTTGTGGCGTAGCCGGCAGTTGATTTTTGCGTGATCGGCAGGTGGTTCTGGCGAGTCGAGCAGGTGGTTCCGGCGTGCTCGGCTGGTGCTTCCGGGGTCATTGGCACGGGGTTCTGGCATGTCTGAGAGGTGGTTCCTGCATGCCCGGCAGGTGATTCCGGAGTGTTCGCCAAGTGGTTCTGGCATAGTCGGCAGGTGATTTTGGCATGTCCGGCAGGTGGTTCAGGCGAGTTGAGCAGGTGGTTCCAACGTGCTTGGCAGGTGCTTCCGGCGTCTCCGGCACGTGTTTCTGGCACATCTGACAGGTGGTTCCGGCATGCCCGAAAGGTGATTCCGGTCTGTCCGGTAGGTGGTTCCAGCCTGCACGGCATGTGGTTCTGGTACGTCTCAGAGGTGGTTGCGCATGCCCAACAGGTGATTCCGGACTGTCCGCCACATGGTTCTGGCACGTCTGAGAGGTGGTTCCGGCATGCCCGGCAGGTCATCCCAGAGAGTCCTCCAAGTGGTTCTGGCATAACACGCAGGTGATTTTGGCGTGTCTGGCAGGTTGTTCCGTTGTGCTTGGCAGGTGGTTCAGGCTTGGCCGGCAGGTGGTTCCAGACTGTCCAGGACGTGTTTCCAGCTTCTCCGGCAGGTGGTTCTGGTACGTCTGAGAGGTGGTTCCGCCATGGCTGGCAGGTGATTCCGGACCGTCCCCCAGGTGGTTCTGGCATAGCCAGCAGTTGATATTGGCCTGTCCGGCAGGTGGTTCCAGCGAGTCGAACAGGTGGCTCCGGCGTGCTCGGCAGGTGGTTCCGGTCTGTCCGGTAGGTGATTCCGGCGTGTCCGGCACGTGCTTCCGGCACGTCTGAGAGGTGGTTCCGGCATGCGCGACAGGTGGTTTCGGAGTGTCCGCCAGGTGGTTCTGGCGTACCCGGCAGGTGATTTTGGCGTGTCCGGCAGGTGTTTCTGGCGAGTCTAGCAGGTGGCTCTGGCATGTTCGGCAGGTGCTTCCGGCGTCTCCGGCACGTGGTTCTGGTGTGTCTGAGAGCTGGTTCCGGCATGTCCGGCAGATGATTCCGGAGTGTCCGCCAAGTGGTTCTGGCATACCCGGCTGGTGATTTGGGCATGTCAGGTAGGTGGTTCCGGCGAGTCGAGCAGGTGGCTCCGGCGTGCTCGGCAGGTTGTTCAGACGGGTCTGGCAGGTGTTTTCCGTCTGTTCGGGGTGTGGTTCCAGCATCTCATGCACATGGTTCTGGCACGTCTGAGATGTGGTTCCGGCCGGCCCGACAGGTGTTTCCACAGTGTCCGCCAAGTGGTACTGGCGTAGTTGGCAGGTGATTTTGGCATGACCGGCAGGTGGTTCCAGCAAGCCCGGCAGGTGATTCCGAAGTGTTCCCCAACTGGTTGTGGCGTAGCCGGCAGGCGATTTTTGCGTGTCCGGCAGGTGGTTCTGGCGAGTCGAGCAGGTGGTTCCGGCGTGCTCGGCAGGTGCTTCCGGGGTCATTGGCACGTGGTTCTGGCATATCTGAGAGGTGGTTCCGGCATGCCCGGGAGGTGATTCCGGAGTGTTCGCCAAGTGTTTCCGGCGTAGCCGGCAGGTGATTTTGCATGTCCAGCGGTCGATCCGGCGGGTCGAGCCGGTGGTTCCGGCATGTGCGGCAGGTGGTTCCGGTCTGTCCGGCAGGTGGTTCTGTGGTGTCCGGCACGAGGTTCAGTCTGAGAGGCTGTGCCGGCATGCCCCTCACGTGATTCCGTCTTGTCCCCGAAGTGGTGCTGGTGTAGCGGGCAGGTGATTTTGGCGTGTCCGGCAGGTGGTTCAGGCGAGTTGAGCAGGTGCTTGCGACGTGCTCGGCAGGTGCTTCCGGCGTCTCCGGCAAGTGTTTCTGGCACATCTGACTGGTGGTTCCGGCATGCCCAAAAGTTGATTCCGGTCTGTCCGGTAGGTGGTTCCGGCGTGCACGGCACGTGGTTCTGGTACGTGTCAGAGGTGGTTGCGTGTGCCCAACAGGTGAATCCTGACTGCCCGCCACGTGCTTCTGGCACGTCTGAGAGGTGGTTCCAACATGCCCGGCAGCTCATTTCGGAGAGTTGTCCAAGTGGTTCTGGCGTAGCCCGCAGGTGATTTTGGCGTGTCCGGCAGGTGGTTCCGCCGTGCTCGGCAGGTGGTTCAGGCATGTCCGTCACGTGGTTCCAGTCTGTCCAGGACGTGTTTCCAGCTTCTCCGGCAGGTGGTTCTGGTACGTCTGAGAGGTGGTTCCGCCATGGCTGGCAGGTGATCCCGGACCGTCCCCCAGGTGGTTCTGGCATAGCCAGCAGTTGATATTGGCCTGTCCGGCAGGTGGTTCCAGCGAGTCGAACAGGTGGCTCCGGCGTGCTCGGCAGGTGGTTCCGGTCTGTCCGGTAGGTGATTCCGGCGTGTCCGGCACGTGCTTCCGGCACGTCTGAGAGGTGGTTCCGGCATGCGCGACAGGTGGTTTCGGAGTGTCCGCCAGGTGGTTCTGGCGTACCCGGCAGGTGATTTTGGCGTGTCCGGCAGGTGTTTCTGGCGAGTCTAGCAGGTGGCTCTGGAATGCTCGGCAGGTGCTTCCGGCGTCTCCGGCACGTGGTTCTGGTGTGTCTGAGAGCTGGTTCCGGCATGTCCGGCAGATGATTCCGGAGTGTCCGCCAAGTGGTTCTGGCATACCCGGCTGGTGATTTGGGCATGTCAGGTAGGTGGTTCCGGCGAGTCGAGCAGGTGGCTCCGGCGTGCTCGGCAGGTTGTTCAGACGGGTCTGGCAGGTGTTTTCCGTCTGTTCGGGGTGTGGTTCCAGCATCTCATGCACATGGTTCTGGCACGTCTGAGATGTGGTTCCGGCCGGCCCGACAGGTGTTTCCACAGTGTCCGCCAAGTGGTACTGGCGTAGTTGGCAGGTGATTTTGGCATGACCGGCAGGTGGTTCCAGCAAGCCCGGCAGGTGATTCCGAAGTGTTCCCCAACTGGTTGTGGCATAGCCGGCATGTGATATTTGCGTGTCCGGCAGGTGGTTCTGGCGAGTCGAGCATGTGGTTCTGGCGTGCTCGGCAGGTGCTTCCGGGGTCATTGGCACGTGGTTCTGGCATATCTGAGAGGTGGTTCCGGCATGCCCGGCAGGTGATTCCGGAGTGTTCGCCAAGTGTTTCCGGCGTAGCTGGCAGGTGATTTTGCATGTGCAGCGGTCGTTACGGCGCGTCGAGCCGGTGGTTCCGGCGTGTCCGGAAGGTGGTTCCGGTCTGTCCGGCAGGTGGTTCTGTGGTGTCCGGCACGAGGTTCAGTCTGAGAGGCTGTGCCGGCATGCCCCTCACGTGATTCCGGCTTGTCCCCGAAGTGGTGCTGGTGTAGCGGGCTGGCGATTTTGGCGTGTCCGGCAGGTGGTTCAGGCGAGTTGAGCAGGTGCTTGCGACGTGCTCGGCAGGTGCTTCCGGCGTCTCCGGCACGTGTTTCTGGCACATCTGACTGGTGGTTCCGGCATGCCCAAAAGTTGATTCCGGTCTGTCCGGTAGGTGGTTCCGGCGTGCACGGCACGTGGTTCTGGTACGTGTCAGAGGTGGTTGCGTATGCCCAACAGGTGATTCCGGACTGTCCGCCACGTGCTTCTGGCACGTCTGAGAGGTGGTTCCAACATGCCCGGCAGGTCATTTCGGAGAGTCGTCCAAGTGGTTCTGGCGTAGCCCGCAGGTGATTTTGGCATGTCCGGCAAGTGGTTCCGCCGTGCTCGGCAGGTGGTTCAGGCATGGCCGTCACGTGGTTCGAGTCTGTCCAGGACGTGTTTCCAGCTTCTCCGGCAGGTGGTTCTGGTAAGTCTGAGAGGTGGTTCCGCCATGGCTGGCAGGTGATCCCGGACTGTCCCCCAGGTGGTTCTGGCATAGCCAGCAGTTGATATTGGCCTGTCCGGCAGGTGGTTCCAGCGAGTCGAACAGGTGGCTCCGGCGTTCTTGGCAGGTGGTTCCGGTCTGTCCTGTAGGTGTTTCCGGCGTGTCTGGCACGTGCTTCCGGCACGTCTGAGAGGTGGTTCCCGCATGCGCGACAGGTGATTTCGGTGTGTCCGCCAGGTGGTTCTGGCGTACCCGGCTGGTGATTTTGGCGTGTCCGGCAGGTGTTTCTGGCGAGTCGAGCAGGTGGCTCAGGCATGCTCGGCACGTGCTTCCGGCGTCTCCGGCACTTGGTTCTGGTGTGTTTGAGAGCTGGTTCCGGCATGTCCGGCAGATGATTCCGGAGTGTCCGCCAAGTGGTTCTGGAGTACCCAGCAGGTGGTTTTGGCGTGTCAGGGAGGTGGTGCCGGTGAGTCAAGCAGGTGGTTCCGGTGTGCTCAGCAGGTGGTTCAGGCGGTTCTGGCAGGTGGTATCCGTCTTTTCGGGGTGTGGTTCCAGCATCTCATGAACACGTTTCTGGCACGTCTGAGATGTGGTTCCAGCCGGCCCGACAGGTGTTTCCGCAGTGTCCGCCAAGCGGTTCTGGCGTAGTTGGCAGGTGATTTTGGCATGACTGGCAGGTGGTTCCAGGAAGCCTGGCAGGTGATTCCAAAGTGTTCACCAACTGGTTGTGGCGTAGCCGGCAGGTGATTTTTGCGTGATCGGCAGGTGGTTCTGGCGAGTCGACCAGGTGGTTCCGGCGTGCTCGGCTGGTGCTTCCGGGGTCATTGGCACGGGGTTCTGGCATGTCTGAGAGGTGGTTCCTGCATGCCCGGCAAGTGATTCCGGAGTGTTCGCCAAGTGGTTCTGGCATAGTCGGCAGGTGATTTTGGCATGTCCGGCAGGTGGTTCAGGCGAGTTGAGCAGGTGGTTCCAACGTGCTTGGCAGGTGCTTCCGGCATCTCCGGCACGTGTTTCTGGCAAATCTGACAGGTGGTTCCGGCATGCCCGAAAGGTGATTCCGGTCTGTCCGGTAGGTGGTTCCAGCCTGCACGACATGTGGTTCTGGTACGTCTCAGAGGTGGTTGCGCATGCCCAACAGGTGATTCCGGACTGCCCGCCACAGGGTTCTGGCACGTCTGAGAGGTGGTTCCGGCATGCCCGGCAGGTCATCCCTGAGAGTCCTCCAAGTGGTTCTGGCATAACACGCAGGTGATTTTGGCGTGTCTGGCAGGTTGTTCCGTTGTGCTTGGCAGTTGGTTCAGGCTTGGCCGGCAGGTGGTTCCAGACTGTCCAGGACGTGTTTCCAGCTTCTCCGGCAGGTGGTTCTGGTACGTCTGAGAGGTGGTTCCGCCATGTCCGGCAGATGATTCCGGAGTGTCCGCCAAGTGGTTCTGGCATACCCGGCTGGTGATTTGGCCATGTCAGGTAGGTGGTTCCGGCGAGTCGAGCAGGTGGCTCCGGCGTGCTCGGCACGTTGTTCAGACGGGTCTGGCAGGAGTTTTCCGACTGTTCGCTTGTGGTTCCAGCATCTCATGCACATGGTTCTGGCACGTCTGAGATGTGGTTCCGGCCGGCCCGACAGGTGTTTCCACAGTGTCCGCCAAGTGGTACTGGCATACTGGGAGGTGATTTTGGCATGACCGGCAGGTGGTTCCAGCAAGCCCGGCAGGTGATTCCGAAGTGTTCCCCAACTGGTTGTGGCGTAGCCGGCAGGTGATTTTTGCGTGTCCGGCAGGTGGTTCTGGCGAGTCGAGCAGGTGGTTCCGGCGTGCTCGGCAGGTGCTTCCGGGGTCATTGGCACGTGGTTCTGGCATATCTGAGAGGTGGTTGCGGCATGCCCGGCAGGTGATTCCGGAGTGTTCGCCAAGTGTTTCCGGCGTAGCCGGCAGGTGATTTTGCATGTCCAGCGGTCGTTCAGGCGGGTCGAGCCGGTGGTTCCGGCGTATCCGGCAGGTGGTTCCGGTCTGTCCGACAGGTGGTTCTCTGGTGTCCGGCACGAGGTTCAGTCTGAGAGGCTGTGCCGGCATGCCCCTCACGTGATTCCGGCTTGTCCCCGAAGTGGTGCTGGTGTAGCGGGCAGGTGATTTTGGCGTGTACGGCAGGTGGTTCAGGCGAGTTAAGCAGGTGCTTGTGACGTGCTCGGCAGGTGCTTCCGGCGTCTCCGGCACGTGTTTCTGGCACATCTGACTGGTGGTTCCGGCATGCCCAAAAGTTGATTCCGGTCTGTCCGGTAGGTGGTTCCGGCGTGCACGGCACGTGGTTCTGGTACGTGTCAGAGGTGGTTGCGTATGCCCAACAGGTGATTCCGGACTGTCCGCCACGTGCTTCTGGCACGTCTGAGAGGTGGTTCCAACATGCCCGGCAGGTCATTTCGGAGAGTCGTCCAAGTGGTTCTGGCGTAGCCCGCAGGTGATTTTGGCGTGTCCGGCAGGTGGTTCCGCCGTGCTCGGCAGGTGGTTCAGGCATGGCCGTCACGTGGTTCCAGTCTGTCCAGGACGTGTTTCCAGCTTCTCCGGCAGGTGGTTCTGGTACGTCTGAGAGGTGGTTCCGCCATGGCTGGCAGGTGATCCCGGACTGTCCCCCAGGTGGTTCTGGCATAGCCAGCAGTTGATATTGGCCTGTCCGGCAGGTGGTTCCAGCGAGTCGAACAGGTGGCTCCGGCGTTCTTGGCAGGTGGTTCCGGTCTGTCCTGTAGGTGTTTCCGGCGTGTCTGGCACGTGCTTCCGGCACGTCTGAGAGGTGGTTCCCGCATGCGCGGCAGGTGATTTCGGAGTGTCCGCCAGGTGGTTCTGGCGTACCCGGCTGGTGATTTTGGCGTGTCCGGCAGGTGTTTCTGGCGAGTCGAGCAGGTGGCTCAGGCATGCTCGGCACGTGCTTCCGGCGTCTCCGGCACTTGGTTCTGGTGTGTTTGAGAGCTGGTTCCGGCATGTCCGGCAGATGATTCCGGAGTGTCCGCCAAGTGGTTCTGGAGTACCCAGCAGGTGGTTTTGGCGTGTCAGGGAGGTGGTGCCGGTGAGTCAAGCAGGTGGTTCCGGTGTGCTCAGCAGGTGGTTCAGGCGGTTCTGGCAGGTGGTATCCGTCTTTTCGGGGTGTGGTTCCAGCATCTCATGAACACGTTTCTGGCACGTCTGAGATGTGGTTCCAGCCGGCCCGACAGGTGTTCCCGCAGTGTCCGCCAAGCGGTTCTGGCGTAGTTGGCAGGTGATTTTGGCATGACTGGCAGGTGGTTCCAGGAAGCCTGGCAGGTGATTCCAAAGTGTTCACCAACTGGTTGTGGCGTAGCCGGCAGGTGATTTTTGCGTGATCGGCAGGTGGTTCTGGCGAGTCGACCAGGTGGTTCCGGCGTGCTCGGCTGGTGCTTCCGGGGTCATTGGCACGGGGTTCTGGCATGTCTGAGAGGTGGTTCCTGCATGCCCGGCAAGTGATTCCGGAGTGTTCGCCAAGTGGTTCTGGCATAGTCGGCAGGTGATTTTGGCATGTCCGGCAGGTGGTTCAGGCGAGTTGAGCAGGTGGTTCCAACGTGCTTGGCAGGTGCTTCCGGCATCTCCGGCACGTGTTTCTGGCACATCTGACAGGTGGTTCCGGCATGCCCGAAAGGTGATTCCGGTCTGTCCGGTAGGTGGTTCCAGCCTGCACGGCATGTGGTTCTGGTACGTCTCAGAGGTGGTTGCGCATGCCCAACAGGTGATTCCGGACTGCCCGCCACAGGGTTCTGGCACGTCTGAGAGGTGGTTCCGGCATGCCCGGCAGGTCATCCCTGAGAGTCCTCCAAGTGGTTCTGGCATAACACGCAGGTGATTTTGGCGTGTCTGGCAGGTTGTTCCGTTGTGCTTGGCAGTTGGTTCAGGCTTGGCCGGCAGGTGGTTCCAGACTGTCCAGGACGTGTTTCCAGCTTCTCCGGCAGGTGGTTCTGGTACGTCTGAGAGGTGGTTCCGCCATGTCCGGCAGATGATTCCGGAGTGTCCGCCAAGTGGTTCTGGCATACCCGGCTGGTGATTTGGCCATGTCAGGTAGGTGGTTCCGGCGAGTCGAGCAGGTGGCTCCGGCGTGCTCGGCACGTTGTTCAGACGGGTCTGGCAGGAGTTTTCCGTCTGTTCGCTTGTGGTTCCAGCATCTCATGCACATGGTTCTGGCACGTCTGAGATGTGGTTCCAGCCGGCCCGACAGGTGTTTCCACAGTGTCCGCCAAGTGGTACTGGCATACTGGGAGGTGATTTTGGCATGACCGGCAGGTGGTTCCAGCAAGCCCGGCAGGTGATTCCGAAGTGTTCCCCAACTGGTTGTGGCGTAGCCGGCAGGTGATTTTTGCGTGTCCGGCAGGTGGTTCTGGCGAGTCGAGCATGTGGTTCCGGCGTGCTCGGCAGGTGCTTCCGGGGTCATTGGCACGTGGTTCTGGCATATCTGAGAGGTGGTTGCGGCATGCCCGGCAGGTGATTCCGGAGTGTTCGCCAAGTGTTTCCGGCGTAGCCGGCAGGTGATTTTGCATGTCCAGCGGTCGTTCAGGCGGGTCGAGCCGGTGGTTCCGGCGTATCCGGCAGGTGGTTCCGGTCTGTCCGACAGGTGGTTCTCTGGTGTCCGGCACGAGGTTCAGTCTGAGAGGCTGTGCCGGCATGCCCCTCACGTGATTCCGGCTTGTCCCCGAAGTGGTGCTGGTGTAGCGGGCAGGTGATTTTGGCGTGTACGGCAGGTGGTTCAGGCGAGTTAAGCAGGTGCTTGTGACGTGCTCGGCAGGTGCTTCCGGCGTCTCCGGCACGTGTTTCTGGCACATCTGACTGGTGGTTCCGGCATGCCCAAAAGTTGATTCCGGTCTGTCCGGTAGGTGGTTCCGGCGTGCACGGCACGTGGTTCTGGTACGTGTCAGAGGTGGTTGCGTATGCCCAACAGGTGATTCCGGACTGTCCGCCACGTGCTTCTGGCACGTCTGAGAGGTGGTTCCAACATGCCCGGCAGGTCATTTCGGAGAGTCGTCCAAGTGGTTCTGGCGTAGCCCGCAGGTGATTTTGGCGTGTCCGGCAGGTGGTTCCGCCGTGCTCGGCAGGTGGTTCAGGCATGGCCGTCACGTGGTTCCAGTCTGTCCAGGACGTGTTTCCAGCTTCTCCGGCAGGTGGTTCTGGTACGTCTGAGAGGTGGTTCCGCCATGGCTGGCAGGTGATCCCGGACTGTCCCCCAGGTGGTTCTGGCATAGCCAGCAGTTGATATTGGCCTGTCCGGCAGGTGGTTCCAGCGAGTCGAACAGGTGGCTCCGGCGTTCTTGGCAGGTGGTTCCGGTCTGTCAGGTAGGTGTTTCCGGCGTGTCCGGCACGTGCTTCCGGCACGTCTGAGAGCTGGTTCCGGCATGCGCGGCAGGTGATTCCGTAGTGTCCGCCAGGTGGTTCTGGCGTACCCGGCAGGTGATTTTGGCGTGTCCGGCAGGTGGTTCAGGCGAATTGAGCAGGTGGTTCCGGCGTGCTCGGCTGGTGCTTCCGGGGTCATTGGCACGGGGTTCTGGCATGTCTGAGAGGTGGTTCCTGCATGCCCGGCAAGTGATTCCGGAGTGTTCGCCAAGTGGTTCTGGCATAGTCGGCATGTGATTTTGGCATGTCCGGCAGGTGGTTCAGGCGAGTTGAGCAGGTGGTTCCAACGTGCTTGGCAGGTGCTTCCGGCGTCTCCGGCACGTGTTTCTGGCACATCTGACAGGTGGTTCCGGCATGCCCGAAAGGTGATTCCGGTCTGTCCGGTAGGTGGTTCCAGCCTGCACGGCATGTGGTTCTGGTACGTCTCAGAGGTGGTTGCGCATGCCCAACAGGTGATTCCGGACTGTCCGCCGCATGGTTCTGGCACGTCTGAGAGGTGGTTGCGGCATGCCCGGCAGGTCATCCCAGAGAGTCCTCCAAGTGGTTCTGGCATAACACGCAGGTGATTTTGGCGTGTCTGGCAGGTTGTTCCGTTGTGCTTGGCAGGTGGTTCAGGCTTGGCTGGCAGGTGGTTCCAGACTGTCCAGGACGTGTGTCCAGCTTCTCCGGCAGGTGGTTCTGGTACGTCTGAGAGGTGGTTCCGCCATGGCTGGCAGGTGATTCCGGACCGTCCCCCAGGTGGTTCTGGCATAGCCAGCAGTTGATATTGGCCTGTCCGGCAGGTGGTTCCAGCGAGTCGAACAGGTGGCTCCGGCGTGCTCGGCAGGTGGTTCCGGTCTGTCCGGTAGGTGATTTTGGCGTGTCCGGCAGGTGTTTCTGGCGAGTCGAGCAGGTGGCTCCGGCATGCTCGGCAGGTGCTTCCGGCGTCTCCGGCACGTGGTTCTGGTGTGTCTGAGAGCTGGTTCCGGCATGTCCGGCAGATGATTCCGGAGTGTCCGCCAAGTGGTTCTGGCATACCCGGCTGGTGATTTGGGCATGTCAGGTAGGTGGTTCCGGCGAGTCGAGCAGGTGGCTCCGGCGTGCTCGGCAGGTTGTTCAGACGGGTGTGGCAGGTGTTTTCCGTCTGTTCGGGGTGTGGTTCCAGCATCTCATGCACATGGTTCTGGCACGTCTGAGATGTGGTTCCGACCGGCCCGACAGGTGTTTCCACAGTGTCCGCCAAGTGGTACTGGCGTAGTTGGCAGGTGATTTTGGCATGACCGGCAGGTGGTTCCAGCAAGCCCGGCAGGTGATTCCGAAGTGTTCCCCAACTGGTTGTGGCGTAGCCGGCAGGTGATTTTTGCGTGTCCGGCAGGTGGTTCTGGCGAGTCGAGCAGGTGGTTCCGGCGTGCTCGGCAGGTGCTTCCGGGGTCATTGGCACGTGGTTCTGGCATATCTGAGAGGTGGTTCCGGCATGCCCGGCAGGTGATTCCGGAGTGTTCGCCAAGTGTTTCCGGCGTAGCCGGCAGGTGATTTTGCATGTCCAGCGATCGATCCGGCGGGTCGAACCGGTGGTTCCGGCGTGTCCGGCAGGTGGTTCCGGTCTGTCCGGCAGGTGGTTCTGTGGTGTCCGGCACGAGGTTCAGTCTGAGAGGCTGTGCCGGCATGCCCCTCACGTGATTCCGTCTTGTCCCCGAAGTGGTGCTGGTGTAGCGGGCAGGTGATTTTGGCGTGTCCGGCAGGTGGTTCAGGCGAGTTGAGCAGGTGCTTGCGACGTGCTCGGCAGGTGCTTCCGGCGTCTCCGGCAAGTGTTTCTGGCACTTCTGACTGGTGGTTCCGGCATGCCCAAAAGTTGATTCCGGTCTGTCCGGTAGGTGATTCCGGCGCGCACGGCACGTGGTTCTGGTACGTGTCAGAGGTGGTTGCGTATGCCCAACAGGTGAATCCTGACTGCCCGCCACGTGCTTCTGGCACGTCTGAGAGGTGGTTCCAACATGCCCGGCAGCTCATTTCGGAGAGTCGTCCAAGTGGTTCTGGCGTAGCCCGCAGGTGATTTTGGCGTGTCCGGCAGGTGGTTCCGCCGTGCTCGGCAGGTGGTTCAGGCATGGCCGTCACGTGGTTCCAGTCTGTCCAGGACGTGTTTCCAGCTTCTCCGGCAGGTGGTTCTGGTACGTCTGAGAGGTGGTTCCGCCATGGCTGGCAGGTGATCCCGGACTGTCCCCCAGGTGGTTCTGGCATAGCCAGCAGTTGATATTGGCCTGTCCGGCAGGTGGTTCCAGCGAGTCGAACAGGTGGCTCCGGCGTTCTTGGCAGGTGGTTCCGGTCTGTCCGGTAGGTGTTTCCGGCGTGTCCGGCACGTGCTTCCGGCACGTCTGAGAGGTGGTTCCGGCATGCGCGGCAGGTGATTCCGTAGTGTCCGCCAGGTGGTTCTGGCGCACCAGGCAGGTGATTTTGGCGTGTCCGGCAGGTGTTTCTGGCGAGTCGAGCAGGTGGCTCCGGCATGCTCGGCAGGTGCTTCCGGCGTCTCCGGAACGTGGTTCTGGTGTGTCTGAGAGCTGGTTCCGGCATGTCCGGCAGATGATTCCGGAGTGTCCGCCAAGTGGTTCTGGCATACCCAGCAGGTGATTTTGGCGTGTCAGGGAGGTGGTACCGGTGAGTCGAGCAGGTGGTTCCGGCGTGCTCAGCAGGTGGTTCAGGCGGTTCTGGCAGGTGGTATCCGTCTGTTCGGGGTGTGGTTCCAGCATCTCATGAACACGTTTCTGGCACGTCTGAGATGTGGTTCCAGCCGGCCCGACAGGTGTTTCCGCAGTGTCCGCCAAGCGGTTCTGGCGTAGTTGGCAGGTGATTTTGGCATGACTGGCAGGTGGTTCCAGCAAGCCTGGCAGGTGATTCCAAAGTGTTCACCAACTGGTTGTGGCGTAGCCGGCAGGTGATTTTTGCGTGATCGGCAGGTGGTTCTGGCGAGTCGAGCAGGTGGTTCCGGCGTGCTCGGCTGGTGCTTCCGGGGTCATTGGCACGGGGTTCTGGCATGTCTGAGAGGTGGTTCCTGCATGCCCGGCAAGTGATTCCGGAGTGTTCGCCAAGTGGTTCTGGCATAGTCGGCAGGTGATTTTGGCATGTCCGGCAGGTGGTTCAGGCGAGTTGAGCAGGTGGTTCCAACGTGCTTGGCAGGTGCTTCCAGCGTCTCCGGCACGTGTTTCTGGCACATCTGACAGGTGGTTCCGGCATGCCCGAAAGGTGATTCGGGTCTGTCCGGTAGGTGGTTCCAGCCTGCACGGCATGTGGTTCTGCTACGTCTCAGAGGTGGTTGCGCATGCCCAACAGGTGATACCGGACTGTCCGCCACATGGTTCTGGCACGTCTGAGAGGTGGTTCCGGCATGCCCGGCAGGTCATCCCAGAGAGTCCTCCAAGTGGTTCTGGCATAACACGCAGGTGATTTTGGCGTGTCTGGCAGGTTGTTCCGTTGTGCTTGGCAGGTGGTTCAGGCTTGGCCGGCAGGTGGTTCCAGACTGTCCAGGACGTGTTTCCAGCTTCTCCGGCAGGTGGTTCTGGTACGTCTGAGAGGTGGTTCCGCCATGGCTGGCAGGTGATTCCGGACCGTCCCCCAGGTGGTTCTGGCATAGCCAGCAGTTGATATTGGCCTGTCCGGCAGGTGGTTCCAGCGAGTCGAACAGGTGGCTCCGGCGTGCTCGGCAGGTGGTTCCGGTCTGTCCTGTAGGTGATTCTGGCGTGTCCGGCACGTGCTTCCGGCACGTCTGAGAGGTGGTTCCGGCATGCGCGACAGGTGGTTTCGGAGTGTCCGCCAGGTGGTTCTGGCGTACCCGGCAGGTGATTTTGGCGTGTCCGGCAGGTGTTTCTGGCGAGTCGAGCAGGTGGCTCCGGCATGCTCGGCAGGTGCTTCCGGCGTCTCCGGCACTTGGTTCTGGTGTGTCTGAGAGCTGGTTCCGGCATGTCCGGCAGATGATTCCGGAGTGTCCGCCAAGTGGTTCTGGCATGCCCAGCAGGTGATTTTGGCTTGTCAGGGAGGTGGTACCGGTGAGTCGAGCAGGTGGTTCCGGCGTGCTCAGCAGGTGGTTCAGGCGGTTCTGGCAGGTGGTATCCGTCTGTTCGGGGTGTGGTTCCAGCATCTCATGCACATGGTTCTGGCACGTCTGAGATGTGGTTCCGGCCGGCCCGACAGGTGTTTCCACAGTGTCCGCCAAGTGGTACTGGCATAGTTGGCAGGTGATTTTGGCATGACCGGCAGGTGGTTCCAGCAAGCCTGGCAGGTGATTCCAAAGTGTTCACCAACTGGTTGTGGCGTAGCCGGCAGGTGATTTTTGCGTGATCGGCAGGTGGTTCTGGCGAGTCGAGCAGGTGGTTCCGGCGTGCTCGGCTGGTGCTTCCGGGGTCAGTGGCACGGGGTTCTGGCATGTCTGAGAGGTGGTTCCTGCATGCCCGGCAAGTGATTCCGGAGTTTTCGCCAAGTGGTTCTGGCATAGTCGGCATGTGATTTTGGCATGTCCGGCAGGTGGTTCAGGCGAGTTGAGCAGGTGGTTCCAACGTGCTTGGCAGGTGCTTCCGGCGTCTCCGGCACGTGTTTCTGGCACATCTGACTGGTGGTTCCGGCATGCCCAAAAGTTGATTCCGGTCTGTCCGGTAGGTGGTTCCGGCGTGCACGGCACGTGGTTCTGGTACGTGTCAGAGGTGGTTGCGCATGCCCAACAGGTGATTCCGGACTGTCCGCCACGTGCTTCTGGCACGTCTGAGAGGTGGTTCCAACATGCCCGGCAGGTCATTTCGGAGAGTCGTCCAAGTGGTTCTGGCGTAGCCCGCAGGTGATTTTGGCGTGTCCGGCAGGTGGTTCCGCCGTGCTCGGCAGGTGGTTCAGGCATGGCCGTCACGTGGTTCCAGTCTGTCCAGGACGTGTTTCCAGCTTCTCCGGCAGGTGGTTCTGGTACGTCTGAGAGGTGGTTCCGCCATGGCTGGCAGGTGATCCCGGACCGTCCCCCAGGTGGTTCTGGCATAGCCAGCAGTTGATATTGGCCTGTCCGGCAGGTGGTTCCAGCGAGTCGAACAGGTGGCTCCGGCGTTCTTGGCAGGTGGTTCCGGTCTGTCCGGTAGGTGTTTCCGGCGTGTCCGGCACGTGCTTCCGGCACGTCTGAGAGGTGGTTCCGGCATGCGCGGCAGGTGATTCCGTAGTGTCCGCCAGGTGGTTCTGGCGCACCAGGCAGGTGATTTTGGCGTGTCCGGCAGTTGTTTCTGGGGAGTCGAGCAGGTGGCTCCGGCATGCTCGGCAGGTGCTTCCGGCGTCTCCGGCACTTGGTTCTGGTGTGTCTGAGAGCTGGTTCCGGCATGTCCGGCAGATGATTCCGGAGTGTCCGCCAAGTGGTTCTGGCATACCCAGCAGGTGATTTTGGCGTGTCAGGGAGGTGGTACCGGTGAGTGGAGCAGGTGGTTCCGGCGTGCTCGCCTGGTGCTTCCGGGGTCATTGGCACGGGGTTCTGGCATGTCTGAGAGGTGGTTCCTGCATGCCCGGCAGGTGATTCCGGAGTGTTCGCCAAGTGGTTCTGGCATAGTCGGCAGGTGATTTTGGCATGTCCGGCAGGTGGTTCAGGCGAGTTGGGCAGGTGGTTCCAACGTGCTTGGCAGGTGCTTCCGGCGTCTCCGGCACGTGCTTCCGGCACGTCTGAGAGGTGGTTCCGGCATGCGCGACAGGTGGTTTCGGAGTGTCCGCCAGGTGGTTCTGGCGTACCCGGCAGGTGATTTTGGCGTGTCCGGCAGGTGTTTCTGGCGAGTCGAGCAGGTGGCTCCGGCATGCTCGGCAGGTGCTTCCGGCGTCTCCGGCACGTGGTTCTGGTGTGTCTGAGAGCTGGTTCCGGCATGTAAGGCAGATGATTCCGGAGTGTCCGCCAAGTGGTTCTGGCATACCCGGCTGGTGATTTGGGCATGTCAGGTAGGTGGTTCCGGCGAGTCGAGCAGGTGGCTCCGGCGTGCTCGGCAGGTTGTTCAGACGGGTCTGGCAGGTGTTTTCCGTCTGTTCGGGGTGTGGTTCCAGCATCTCATGCACATGGTTCTGGCACGTCTGAGATGTGGTTCCGGCCGGCCCGACAGCTGTTTCCACAGTTTCCGCCAAGTGGTACTGGAGTAGTTGGCAGGTGATTTTGGCATGACCGGCAGGTGGTTCCAGCAAGCCCGGCAGGTGATTCCGAAGTGTTCCCCAACTGGTTGTGGCGTAGCCGGCAGGTGATTTTTGCGTGTCCGGCAGGTGGTTCTGGCGAGTCGAGCAGGTGGTTCCGGCGTGCTCGGCAGGTGCTTCCGGGGTCATTGGCACGTGGTTCAGGAATATCTGAGAGGTGGTTCCAGCATGCCCGGCAGGTGATTCCGGAGTGTTCGCCAAGTGTTTCCGGCGTAGCCGGCAGGTGATTTTGCATGTCCAGCGGTCGTTCCGGCGGGTCGAGCCGGTGGTTCCGGCGTGTCCGGCAGGTGGTTCCGGTCTGTCCGGCAGGTGCTTCTGTGGTGTCCGGCACGAGGTTCAGTCTGAGAGGCTGTGCCAGCATGCCCCTCACGTGATTCCGGCTTGTCCCCGAAGTGGTGCTGGTGTAGCGGGCAGGTGATTTTGGCGTGTCCGGCAGGTGGTTCAGGCGAGTTGAGCAGGTGCTTGCGACGTGCTCGGCAGGTGCTTCCGGCGTCTCCGGCACGTGTTTCTGGCACATCTGACTGGTGGTTCCGGCATGCCCAAAAGTTGATTCCGGTCTGTCCGGTAGGTGGTTCCGGCGTGCACGGCACGTGGTTCTGGTACGTGTCAGAGGTGGTTGCGTATGCCCAACAGGTGATTCCGGACTGTCCACCACGTGCTTCTGGCACGTCTGAGATGTGGTTCCAACATGCCCGGCAGGTCATTTCGGAGTGTCGTCCAAGTGGTTCTGGCATAGCCCGCAGGTGATTTTGGCGTGTCCGGCAGGTGGTTCCGCCGTGCTCGGCAGGTGGTTCAGGCATGGCCGTCACGTGGTTCCAGTCTGTCCAGGACGTGTTTCCAGCTTCTCCGGCAGGTGGTTCTGGTACGTCTGAGAGGTGGTTCCGCCATGGCTGGCAGGTGATCCCGGACTGTCCCCCAGGTGGTTCTGGCATAGCCAGCAGTTGATATTGGCCTGTCCGGCAGGTGGTTCCAGCGAGACGAACAGGTGGCTCCGGCGTTCTTGGCAGGTGGTTCCGGTCTGTCCGGTAGGTGTTTCCGGCGTGTCCGGCACGTGCTTCCGGCACGTCTGAGAGGTGGTTCCGGCATGCGCGGCAGGTGATTCCGTAGTGTCCGCCAGGTGGTTCTGGCATACCCGGCAGATGATTTTGGCGTGTCCGGCAGGTGTTTCTGGCGAGTCGAGCAGGTGGCTCCGGCATGCTCGGCAGGTGCTTCCGGGGTCTCCAGCACTTGGTTCTGGTGTGTCTGAGAGCTGGTTCTGGCATGTCCGGCAGATGATTCCGGAATGTCCGCCAAGTGGTTCTGGCATACCCAGCAGGTGATTTTGGCATGTCAGGGAGGTGGTACCCGTGAGTCGAGCAGGTGGTTCCGGCGTGCTCAGCAGGTGGTTCAGGCGGTTCTGGCAGATGGTATCCGTCTGTTCGGGGTGTGGTTCCAGCATCTCATGCACATGGTTCTGGCACGTCTGAGATGTGGTTCCAGCCGGCCCGACAGGTGTTTCCGCAGTGTCCGCCAAGCGGTTCTGGCGTAGTTGGCAGGTGATTTTGGCATGACTGGCAGGTGGTTCCAGCAAGCCTGGCAGGTGATTCCAAAGTGTTCACCAACTGGTTGTGGCATACCTGGCAGGTGATTTTTGCGTGATCGGCAGGTGGTTCTGGCGAGTCGAGCAGGTGGTTCCGGCGTGCTCGGCTGGTGCTTCCGGGGTCATTGGCACGGGGTTCTGGCATGTCTGAGAGGTGGTTCCTGCATGCCCGGCAAGTGATTCCGGAGTGTTCGCCAAGTGGTTCTGGCATAGTCGGCAGGTGATTTTGGCATGTCTGGCAGGTGGTTCAGGCGAGTTGAGCAGGTGGTTCCAACGTGCTTGGCAGGTGCTTCCGGCGTCTCCGGCACGTGTTTCTGGCACATCTGACAGGTGGTTCCGGCATGCCCGAAAGGTGATTCCGGTCTGTCCGGTAGGTGGTTCCAGCCTGCACGGCATGTGGTTCTGGTACGTCTCAGAGGTGGTTGCGCATGCCCAACAGGTGATTCCGGACTGTCCGCCACATGGTTCTGGCACGTCTGAGAGGTGGTTCCGGCATGCCCGGCAGGTCATCCCAGAGAGTCCTCCAAGTGGTTCTGGCATAACACGCAGGTGATTTTGGCGTGTCTGGCAGGTTGTTCCGTTGCGCTTGGCAGGTGGTTCAGGCTTGTCTGGCAGGTGGTTCCAGACTGTCCAGGACGTGTGTCCAGCTTCTCCGGCAGGTGGTTCTGGTACGTCTGAGAGGTGGTTCCGCCATGGCTGGCAGGTGATTCCGGACCGTCCCCCAGGTGGTTCTGGCATAGCCAGCAGTTGATATTGGCCTGTCCGGCAGGTGGTTCCAGCGAGTCGAACAGGTGGCTCCGGCGTGCTCGGCAGGTGGTTCCGGTCAGTCCGGTAGGTGATTCCGGCGTGTCCGGCACGTGCTTCCGGCACGTCTGAGAGGTGGTTCCGGCATGCGCGACAGGTGGTTTCGGAGTGTCCGCCAGGTGGTTCTGGCGAACCCGGCAGGTGATTTTGGCGTGTCCGGCAGGTGGTTCAGGCGAGTTGAGCAGGTGGTTCCAACGTGCTTGGCAGGTGCTTCCGGCGTGTCCGGCACGTGTTTCTGGCACATCTGAATGGTGGTTCCGGCATGCCCAAAAGTTGATTCCGGTCTGTCCGTTAGGTGGTTCCGGCGTGCACGGCACGTGGTTCTGGTACGTGTCAGAGGTGGTTGCGTATGCCCAACAGGTGATTCCGGACTGTCCGCCACGTGCTTCTGGCACGTCTGAGAGGTGGTTCCAACATGCCCGGCAGGTCATGTCGGAGAGTCGTCCAAGTGGTTCTGGCGTAGCCCGCAGGTGATTTTGGCGTGTCCGGCAGGTGGTTCCGCCGTGCTCGGCAGGTGGTTCAGGCATGGCCGTCACGTGGTTCCAGTCTGTCCAGGACGTGTTTCCAGCTTCTCCGGCAGGTGGTTCTTGTGCGTGTGAGAGGTGGTTCCGCCATGGCTGGCAGGTGATCCCGGACTGTCCCCCAGGTGGTTCTGGCATAGCCAGCAGTTGATATTGGCCTGTCAGGCAGGTGGTTCCAGCGAGTCGAACAGGTGGCTCCGGCGTTCTTGGCAGGTGGTTCCGGACTGTCCGGTAGGTGTTTCCGGCGTGTCCAGCACGTGCTTCCGGCACGTCTGAGAGGTGGTTCCGGCTTGCGCGGCAGGTGATTCCGTAGTGTCCGCCAGGTGGTTCTGGCATACCCAGCAGGTGATTTTGGCGTGTCCGGCAGGTGTTTCTGGCGAGTCGAGCAGGTGGCTCCGGCATGCTCGGCAGGTGCTTCCGGCGTCTCCGGCACTTGGTTCTGGTGTGTCTGAGAGCTGGTTCCGGCATGTCCGGCAGATGATTCCGGAGTGTCCGCCAAGTGGTTCTGGCATACCCAGCAGGTGATTTTGGCGTGTCAGGGAGGTGGTACCGGTGAGTCGAGCAGGCGGTTCAGGCGGTTCTGGCAGGTGGTATCCGTCTGTTCGGGGTGTGGTTCCAGCATCTCATGAACACGTTTCTGGCACGTCTGAGATGTGGTTCCAGCCGGCCCGACAGGTGTTTCCGCAGTGTCCGCCAAGCGGTTCTGGCATAGTTGGCAGGTGATTTTGGCATGACTGGCAGGTGGTTCCAGCAAGCCTGGCAGGTGATTCCAAAGTGTTCACCAACTGGTTTAGGCGTAGCCGGCAGGTGATTTTTGCATGATCGGCAGGTGGTTCTGGCGAGTCGAGCAGGTGGTTTCGGCGTGCTCGGCTGGTGCTTCCGGGGTCATTGGCACGGGGTTCTGGCATGTCTGAGAGGTGGTTCCTGCATGCCCGGCAAGTGATTCCGGAGTGTTCGCCAAGTGGTTCTGGCATAGTCGGCAGGTGATTTTGGCATGTCCGGCAGGTGGTTCAGGCGAGTTGAGCAGGTGGTTCCAACGTGCTTGGCAGGTGCTTCCGGCGTCTCCGGCACGTGTTTCTGGCACCTCTGACAGGTGGTTCCGGCATGCCCGAAAGGTGATTCCGGTCTGTCCGGTAGGTGGTTCCAGCCGGCACGGCATGTGGTTCTGGTACGTCTCAGAGGTGGTTGCGCATGCCCAACAGGTGATTCCGGACTGTACGCCACATGGTTCTGGCACGTCTGAGAGGTGGTTCCGGCATGCCCGGCAGGTCATCCCAGAGAGTCCTCCAAGTGGTTCTGGCATAACACGCAGGTGATTTTGGCGTGTCTGGCAGGTTGTTCCGTTGTGCTTGGCAGGTGGTTCAGGCTTGGCCGGCAGGTGGTTCCAGACTGTCCAGGACGTGTTTCCAGCTTCTCCGGCAGGTGGTTCTGGTACGTCTGAGAGGTGGTTCCGCCACGGCTGGCAGGTGATTCCGGACCGTCCCCCAGGTGGTTCTGGCATAGCCAGCAGTTGATATTGGCCTGTCCGGCAGGTGGTTCCAGCGAGTCGAACAGGTGGCTCCGGCGTGCTCGGCAGGTGGTTCCGGTCCGTCTGGTAGGTGATTCCGGCGTGTCCGGCACATGCTTCCGGCACGTCTGAGAGGTGGTTCCGGCATGCGCGACAGGTGGTTTCGGAGTGTCCGCCAGGTGGTTCTGGCGTACCCGGCAGGTGATTTTGGCGTGTCCGGCAGGTGTTTCTGGCGAGTCGAGCAGGTGGCTCCTGCATGCTCGGCAGGTTCTTCCGGCGTCTCCGGCACGTGGTTCTGGTGTGTCTGAGAGCTGGTTCCGGCATGTCCGGCAGAGGATTCCGGAGTGTCCGCCAAGTGGTTCTGGCATACCCGGCTGGTGATTTGGGCATGTCAGGTAGGTGGTTCCGGCGAGTCGAGCAGGTGGCTCCGGCGTCCTCAGCAGTTTGTTCAGACGGGTCTGGAAGGTGTTTTCCGTCTGTTCGGGGTGTGGTTCCAGCATCTCATGCACATGGTTCTGGCACGTCTGAGATGTGGTTCCGGCCGGCCCGACAGGTGTTTCCACAGTGTCCGCCAAGTGGTACTGGCGTAGTTGGCAGGTGATTTTGGCATGACCGGCAGGTGGTTCCAGCAAGCCCGGCAGGTGATTCCGAAGTGTTCCCCAACTGGTTGTGGCGTAGCCGGCAGGTGATTTTTGCGTGTCCGGCAGGTGGTTCTGGCGCGTCGAGCAGGTGGTTCCGGCGTGCTCGGCAGGTGCTTCCGGGGTCATTGGCACGTGGTTCTGGCATATCTGAGAGGTGGTTCCGGCATGCCCGGCAGGTGATTCCGGAGTGTTCGCCAAGTGTTTCCGGCCTAGCCGGCAGGTGATTTTGCATGTCCAGCGGTCGTTCCGGCGGGTCGAGCCGGTGGTTCCGGCGTGTCCGGCAGGTGGTTCCGGTCTGTCCGGCAGGTGGTTCTGTGGTGTCCGCCACGAGGTTCAGTCTCAGACGTTGTGCCGGAATGCCCCTCACGTGATTCCGGCTTGTCCCCGAAGTGGTGCTGGTGTAGCGGGCAGGTGATTTTGGCGTAACCGGCAGGTGGTCAGGCGAGTTGAGCAGGTGGTTGCGACGTGCTCAGCAGGTGCTTCCGGCGTCTCCGGCACGTGTTTCTGGCACATCTGACTGGTGGTTCCGGCATGCCCAAAAGTTGATTGCGGTCTGTCCGGTAGGTGGTTCCGGCGTGCACGGCACGTGGTTCTGGTACGTGTCAGAGGTGGTTGCGTATGCCCAACAGGTGATTCCGGACTGTCCGCCACGTGCTTCTGGCACGTCTGAGATGTGGTTCCAACATGCCCGGCAGGTCATTTCGGACAGTCGTCCAAGTGGTTCTGGCGTAGCCCGCAGGTGATTTTGGCGTGTCCGGCAGGTGGTTCCGCCGTGCTCGGCAGGTGGTTCAGGCATGGCCGTCACGTGTTTCCAGTCTGTCCAGGACGTGTTTCCAGCTTCTCCGGCAGGTGGTTCTGGTACGTCTGAGAGGTGGTTCCGCCATGGCTGGCAGGTGATCCCGGACTGTCCCCCAGGTGGTTCTGGCATAGCCAGCAGTTGATATTGGCCTGTCCGGCAGGTGGTTCCAGCGAGTCGAACAGGTGGCTCCGGCGTTCTTGGCAGGTGGTTCCGGTCTGTCCGGTAGGTGTTTCCGGCGTGTCCGGCACGTGCTTCCGGCACGTCTGAGAGGTGGTTCCGGCATGCGCGGCAGGTGATTCCGTAGTGTCCGCCAGGTGGTTCTGGCGCACCAGGCAGGTGATTTTGGCGTGTCCGGCAGGTGTTTCTGGCGAGTCGAGCAGGTGGCTGCGGCATGCTCGGCAGGTGCTTCCGGCGTCTCCGGCACTTGGTTCTGGTGTGTCTGAGAGCTGGTTCCGGCATGTCCGGCAGATGATTCCGGAGTGTCCGCCAAGTGGTTCTCGCATACCCGGCTGGTGATTTGGGCATGTCAGGTAGGTGGTTCCGGCGAGTCGAGCAGGTGGCTCCGGCGTGCTCGGCAGGTTGTTCAGACGGGTGTGGCAGGTGTTTTCCGTCTGTTCGGGGTGTGGTTCCAGCATCTCATGCACATGGTTCTGGCACGTCTGAGATGTGGTTCCGGCCGGCCCGACAGGTGTTTCCACAGTGTCCGCCAAGTGGTACTGGCGTAGTTGGCAGGTGATTTTGGCATGACCGGCAGGTGGTTCCAGCAAGCCCGGCAGGTGATTCCGAAGTGTTCCCCAACTGGTTGTGGCGTAGCCGGCAGGTGATTTTTGCGTGTCCGGCAGGTGGTTCTGGCGCGTCGAGCAGGTGGTTCCGGCGTGCTCGGCAGGTGCTTCCGGGGTCATTGGCACGTGGTTCTGGCATATCTGAGAGGTGGTTAAGGCATGCCCGGCAGGTGATTCCGGAGTGTTCGCCAAGTGTTTCCGGCGTAGCCGGCAGGTGATTTTGCATGTCCAGCGGTCGTTCCGGCGGGTCGAGCCGGTGGTTCCGGCGTGTGCGGCAGGTGGTTCCGGTCTGTCCGGCAGGTGGTTCTGTGGTGTCCGGCACGAGGTTCAGTCTGAGAGGCTGTGCCGGCATGCCCCTCACGTGATTCCGGCTTGTCCCCGAAGTGGTGCTGGTGTAGGGGGCAGGTGATTTTGGCGTGTCCGGCAGGTGGTTCAGGCGAGTTGAGCAGGTGGTTGCGACGTGCTCGGCAGGTGCTTCCGGCGTCTCCGGCACGTGTTTCTGGCACATCTGACTGGTGGTTCCGGCATGCCCAAAACTTGATTCCGGTCTGTCCGCTAGGTGGTTCCGGCTTGCACGGCACGTGGTTCTGGTACGTGTCAGAGGTGGTTGCGTATGCCCAACAGGTGATTCCGGACTGTCCGCCACGTGCTTCTGGCACGTCTGAGAGGTGGTTCCATCATGCCCGGCAGGTCATTTCGGAGAGTCGTCCAAGTGGTTCTGGCGTAGCCCGCAGGTGATTTTGGCGTGTCCGGCAGGTGGTTCCGCCGTGCTCGGCAGGTGGTTCAGGCATGGCCGTCACGTGGTTCCAGTCTGTCCAGGACGTGTTTCCAGCTTCTCTGGCAGGTGGTTCTGGTACGTCTGAGAGGTGGTTCCGCCATGACTGGCAGGTGATCCCGGACTGTCCCCCAGGTGGTTCTGGCATAGCCAGGAGTTGATATTGGCCTGTCCGGCAGGTGGTTCCAGCGAGTCGAACAGGTGGCTCCGGCGTTCTTGGCAGGTGGTTCCGGTCTGTCCGGTAGGTGTTTCCGCCGTGTCTGGCACGTGCTTCCGGCACGTCTGAGAGGTGGTTCCGGCATGCGCGACAGGTGATTCTGTAGTGTCCGCCAGGTGGTTCTGGCGTACCCGGCAGGTGATTTTGGCGTGTCCGGCAGGTGTTTCTGGCGAGTCGAGCAGGTGGCTCCGGCATGCTCGGCAGGTGCTTCCGGCGTCTCCGGCACGTGGTTCTGGTGTGTCTGAGAGCTGGTTCCGGCATGTCCGGCAGAGGATTCCGGAGTGTCCGCCAAGTGGTTCTGGCATACCCGGCTGGTGATTTGGGCATGTCAGGTAGGTGGTTCCGGCGAGTCGAGCAGGTGGCTCCGGCGTCCTCAGCAGTTTGTTCAGACGGGTCTGGAAGGTGTTTTCCGTCTGTTCGGGGTGTGGTTCCAGCATCTCATGCACATGGTTCTGGCACGTCTGAGATGTGGTTCCGGCCGGCCCGACAGGTGTTTCCACAGTGTCCGCCAAGTGGTACTGGCGTAGTTGGCAGGTGATTTTGGCATGACCGGCAGGTGGTTCCAGCAAGCCCGGCATGTGATTCCGAAGTGTTCCCCAACTGGTTGTGGCGTAGCCGGCAGGTGATTTTTGCGTGTCCGGCAGGTGGTTCTGGCGCGTCGAGCAGGTGGTTCCGGCGTGCTCGGCAGGTGCTTCCGGGGTCATTGGCACGTGGTTCTGGCATATCTGAGAGGTGGTTCCGGCATGCCCGGCAGGTGATTCCGGAGTGTTCGCCAAGTGTTTCCGGCCTAGCCGGCAGGTGATTTTGCATGTCCAGCGGTCGTTCCGGCGGGTCGAGCCGGTGGTTCCGGCGTGTCCGGCAGGTGGTTCCGGTCTGTCCGGCAGGTGGTTCTGTGGTGTCCGCCACGAGGTTCAGTCTCAGACGTTGTGCCGGAATGCCCCTCACGTGATTCCGGCTTGTCCCCGAAGTGGTGCTGGTGTAGCGGGCAGGTGATTTTGGCGTAACCGGCAGGTGGTCAGGCGAGTTGAGCAGGTGGTTGCGACGTGCTCGGCAGGTGCTTCCGGCGTCTCCGGCACGTGTTTCTGGCACATCTGACTGGTGGTTCCGGCATGCCCAAAAGTTGATTGCGGTCTGTCCGGTAGGTGGTTCCGGCGTGCACGGCACGTGGTTCTGGTACGTGTCAGAGGTGGTTGCGTATGCCCAACAGGTGATTCCGGACTGTCCGCCACGTGCTTCTGGCACGTCTGAGATGTGGTTCCAACATGCCCGGCAGGTCATTTCGGACAGTCGTCCAAGTGGTTCTGGCGTAGCCCGCAGGTGATTTTGGCGTGTCCGGCAGGTGGTTCCGCCGTGCTCGGCAGGTGGTTCAGGCATGGCCGTCACGTGTTTCCAGTCTGTCCAGGACGTGTTTCCAGCTTCTCCGGCAGGTGGTTCTGGTACGTCTGAGAGGTGGTTCCGCCATGGCTGGCAGGTGATCCCGGACTGTCCCCCAGGTGGTTCTGGCATAGCCAGCAGTTGATATTGGCCTGTCCGGCAGGTGGTTCCAGCGAGTCGAACAGGTGGCTCCGGCGTTCTTGGCAGGTGGTTCCGGTCTGTCCGGTAGGTGTTTCCGGCGTGTCCGGCACGTGCTTCCGGCACGTCTGAGAGGTGGTTCCGGCATGCGCGGCAGGTGATTCCGTAGTGTCCGCCAGGTGGTTCTGGCGCACCAGGCAGGTGATTTTGGCGTGTCCGGCAGGTGTTTCTGGCGAGTCGAGCAGGTGGCTGCGGCATGCTCGGCAGGTGCTTCCGGCGTCTCCGGCACTTGGTTCTGGTGTGTCTGAGAGCTGGTTCCGGCATGTCCGGCAGATGATTCCGGAGTGTCCGCCAAGTGGTTCTGGCATACCCGGCTGGTGATTTGGGCATGTCAGGTAGGTGGTTCCGGCGAGTCGAGCAGGTGGCTCCGGCGTGCTCGGCAGGTTGTTCAGACGGGTGTGGCAGGTGTTTTCCGTCTGTTCGGGGTGTGGTTCCAGCATCTCATGCACATGGTTCTGGCACGTCTGAGATGTGGTTCCGGCCGGCCCGACAGGTGTTTCCACAGTGTCCGCCAAGTGGTACTGGCGTAGTTGGCAGGTGATTTTGGCATGACCGGCAGGTGGTTCCAGCAAGCCCGGCAGGTGATTCCGAAGTGTTCCCCAACTGGTTGTGGCGTAGCCGGCAGGTGATTTTTGCGTGTCCGGCAGGTGGTTCTGGCGCGTCGAGCAGGTGGTTCCGGCGTGCTCGGCAGGTGCTTCCGGGGTCATTGGCACGTGGTTCTGGCATATCTGAGAGGTGGTTAAGGCATGCCCGGCAGGTGATTCCGGAGTGTTCGCCAAGTGTTTCCGGCGTAGCCGGCAGGTGATTTTGCATGTCCAGCGGTCGTTCCGGCGGGTCGAGCCGGTGGTTCCGGCGTGTCCGGCAGGTGGTTCCGGTCTGTCCGGCAGGTGGTTCTGTGGTGTCCGGCACGAGGTTCAGTCTGAGAGGCTGTGCCGGCATGCCCCTCACGTGATTCCGGCTTGTCCCCGAAGTGGTGCTGGTGTAGGGGGCAGGTGATTTTGGCGTGTCCGGCAGGTGGTTCAGGCGAGTTGAGCAGGTGGTTGCGACGTGCTCGGCAGGTGCTTCCGGCGTCTCCGGCACGTGTTTCTGGCACATCTGACTGGTGGTTCCGGCATGCCCAAAACTTGATTCCGGTCTGTCCGCTAGGTGGTTCCGGCTTGCACGGCACGTGGTTCTGGTACGTGTCAGAGGTGGTTGCGTATGCCCAACAGGTGATTCCGGACTGTCCGCCACGTGCTTCTGGCACGTCTGAGAGGTGGTTCCATCATGCCCGGCAGGTCATTTCGGAGAGTCGTCCAAGTGGTTCTGGCGTAGCCCGCAGGTGATTTTGGCGTGTCCGGCAGGTGGTTCCGCCGTGCTCGGCAGGTGGTTCAGGCATGGCCGTCACGTGGTTCCAGTCTGTCCAGGACGTGTTTCCAGCTTCTCTGGCAGGTGGTTCTGGTACGTCTGAGAGGTGGTTCCGCCATGACTGGCAGGTGATCCCGGACTGTCCCCCAGGTGGTTCTGGCATAGCCAGGAGTTGATATTGGCCTGTCCGGCAGGTGGTTCCAGCGAGTCGAACAGGTGGCTCCGGCGTTCTTGGCAGGTGGTTCCGGTCTGTCCGGTAGGTGTTTCCGCCGTGTCTGGCACGTGCTTCCGGCACGTCTGAGAGGTGGTTCCGGCATGCGCGACAGGTGATTCTGTAGTGTCCGCCAGGTGGTTCTGGCGTACCCGGCAGGTGATTTTGGCGTGTCCGGCAGGTGTTTCTGGCGAGTCGAGCAGGTGGCTCCGGCATGCTCGGCAGGTGCTTCCGGCGTCTCCGGCACTTGGTTCTGGTGTGTCTGAGAGCTGGTTCCGGCATGTCCGGCAGATGATTCCGGAGTGTCCGCCAAGTGGTTCTGGCATACCCAGCAGGTGATTTTGGCGTGTCAGGGAGGTGGTACCGGTGAGTCGAGCAGGTGGTTCTGGCGTGCTCAGCAGGTGGTTCAGGCGGTTCTGGCAGGTGGTATCCGTCTGTTCGGGGTGTGGTTCCAGCATCTCCTGAACACGTTTCTGGCACGTCTGAGATGTGGTTCCAGCCGGCCCGACAGGTGTTTCCGCAGTGTCCGCCAAGCGGTTCTGACGTAGTTGGCAGTTGATTTTGGCATGACTGGCAGGTGGTTCCAGCAAGCCTGGCAGGTGATTCCAAAGTGTTCACCAACTGGTTGTGGCGTAGCCGGCAGGTGATTTTTGCGTGATCGGCAGGTGGTTCTGGCGAGTCGAGCAGGTGGTTCCGGCGTGCTCGGCTGGTGCTTCCGGGGTCATTGGCACGGGGTTCTGGCATGTCTGAGAGGTGGTTCCTGCATGCCCGGCAAGTGATTCCGGAGTGTTCGCCAAGTGGTTCTGGCATAGTCGGCAGGTGATTTTGGCATGTCCGGCAGGTGGTTCAGGCGAGTTGAGCAGGTGGTTCCAACGTGCTTGGCAGGTGCTTCCGGCGTCTCCGGCACGTGTTTCTGGCACATCTGACAGGTGGTTCCGGCATGCCCGAAAGGTGATTCCGGTCTGTCCGGTAGGTGGTTCCAGCCTGCACGGCATGTGGTTCTGGTACGTCTCAGAGGTGGTTGCGCATGCCCAACAGGTGATTCCGGACTGTCCGCCACATGGATCTGGCACGTCTGAGAGGTGGTTCCGGCATGCCCGGCAGGTCATCCCAGAGAGTCCTCCAAGTGGTTCTGGCATAACACGCAGGTGATTTTGGCGTGTCTGGCAGGTTGTTCCGTTGTGCTTGGCAGGTGGTTCAGGCTTGGCCGGCAGGTGGTTCCAGACTGTCCAGGACGTGTTTCCAGCTTCTCCGGCAGGTGGTTCTGGTACGTCTGAGAGGTGGTTCCGCCATGGCTGGCAGGTGATTCCGGACCGTCCCCCAGGTGGTTCTGGCATAGCCAGCAGTTGATATTGGCCTGTCCGGCAGGTGGTTCCAGCGAGTCGAACAGGTGGCTCCGGCGTGCTCGGCAGGTGGTTCCGGTCTGTCCGGTAGGTGATTCCGGCGTGTCCGGCACGTGCTTCCGGCACGTCTGAGAGGTGGTTCCGGCATGCGCGACAGGTGGTTTCGGAGTGTCCGCCAGGTGATTTTGGCGTGTCCGGCAGGTGTTTCTGGCGAGTCGAGCAGGTGGCTCCGGCATGCTCGGCAGGTGCTTCCGGCGTCTCCAGCACTTGGTTCTGGTGTGTCTGAGAGCTGGTTCCGGCATGTCCGGCAGATGATTCCGGAGTGTCCGCCAAGTGGTTCTGGCATACCCGGCTGGTGATTTGGGCATGTCAGGTAGGTGGTTCCGGCGAGTCGAGCAGGTGGCTCCGGCGTGTCCGGCACGTTGTTCAGACGGGTCTGGCAGGTGTTTTCCGTCTGTTCGGGGTGTGGTTCCAGCATCTCATGCACATGGTTCTGGCACGTCTGAGATGTGGTTCCGGCCGGCCCGACAGGTGTTTCCACAGTGTCCGCCAAGTGGTACTGGCGTAGTTGGCATGTGATTTTGGCATGACCGGCAGGTGGTTCCAGCAAGCCCGGCAGGTGATTCCGAAGTGTTCCCCAACTGGTTGTGGCGTAGCCGGCAGGTGATCTTTGCGTGTCCGGCAGGTGGTTCTGGCGAGTCGAGCAGGTGGTTCCGGCGTGCTCGGCAGGTGCTTCCGGGGTCATTGGCACGTGGTTCTGGCATATCTGAGAGGTGGTTCCGGCATGCCCGGCAGGTGATTGCGGATTGTTCGCCAAGTGTTTCCGGCGTAGCCGGCAGGTGATTTTGCATGTCCAGCGGTCGTTCCGGCGGGTCGAGCCGGTGGTTCCGGCGTGTGCGGCAGGTGTTTCCGGTCTGTCCGGCAGGTGGTTCTGTGGTGTCCGGCACGATGTTCAGTCTGAGAGGCTGTGCCGGCATGCCCCTCACGTGATTCCGGCTTGTCCCCGAAGTGGTGCTGGGTCCAGCCGGCACGGCATGAGGTTCTGGTACGTCTCAGAGGTGGTTGCGCATGCCCAACAGGTGATTCCGGACTGTCCGCCACATGGTTCTGGCACGTCTGAGAGGTGGTTGCGGCATGCCCGGCAGGTCATCCCAGAGAGTCCTCCAAGTGGTTCTCTCATAACACGCAGGTGATTTTGGCGTGTCTGGCAGGTTGTTCCGTTGTGCTTGGTAGGTGATTCAGGCTTGGCCTGCAGGTGGTTCCAGACTGTCCAGGACGAGTGTCCAGCTTCTCCGGCAGGTGGTTCTGGTATGTCTGAGAGGTGGTTCCGCCATGGCTGGCAGGTGATCCCGGACTGTCCCCCAGGTGGTTCTGGCATAGACAGCAGTTGATATTGGCCTGTCCGGCAGGTGGTTCCAGCGAGTCGAACAGGTGGCTCCGGCGTGCTGGGCAGGTGGTTCCGGTCTGTCCGGTAGGTGATTCCGGCGTGTCCGGCAAGTGCTTCAGGCACGTCTGAGAGTTGCTTCCGGCATGCGCGACAGGTGATTTCGGAGTGTCCGCCAGGTGGTTCTGGCGTACCCGGCAGGTGATTTTGGCGTGTCCGGCAGGTGTTTCTGGCGATTCGAGCAGGTGGCTCCGGCATGCTCGGCAGGTGCTTCCGGCGTCTCCGGCACGTGGTTCTGGTGTGTCTGAGAGCTGGTTCCGGCATGTCCGGCAGATGATTCCAGAGTGTCCGCCAAGTGGTTCTGGCATACCCGGCTGGTGATTTTGGCATGTCAGGTAGGTGGTTCCGGCGAGTCGAGCAGGTGGCTCCGGCGTGCTCGGCAGGTTGTTCAGACGGGTCTGGCAGGTGTTTTCCGTCTGTTCGGGGTGTGGTTCCAGCATCTCATGCACATGGTTCTGGCACGACTAAGATGTGGTTCCGGCCGGCCCGACAGGTGTTTCCACAGTGTCCGCCAAGTGGTACTGGCGTAATTGGTAGGTGATTTTGGCATGACCGGCAGGTGTTTCCAGCAAGCCTGGCAGGTGATTCCGAAGTGTTCCCCAACTGGTTGTGGCGTAGCCGGCAGGTGATTTTTGCGTGTCCCGCAGGTGGTTCTGGCGAGTCGAGCAGGTGGTTCCGGCGTGCTCGGCAGGTGCTTCCGGGGTCATTGGCACGTGGTTCTGGCATATCTGAGAGGTGGTTCCGGCATGGCCGGCAAGTGATTCCGGGGTGTTCGCCAAGTGTTTCCGGCGTAGCCGGCAGGTGATTTTGCATGTCCAGCGGTCGTTCCGGCGGGTCGAGCCGGTGGTTCCGGCGTGTCCGGCAGGTGGTTCCGGTCTGTCCGGCAGGTGGTTCTGTGGTGTCCGGCACGAGGTTCAGTCTGAGAGGCTGTGCCGGCATGCCCCTCACGTGATTCCGGCTTGTCCCCGAAGTGGTGCTGGTGTAGCGGGCAGGTGATTTTGGCGTGTCCGGCAGGTGGTTCAGGCGAGTTGAGCAGGTGGTTGCGACGTGCTCGGCAGGTGCTTCCGGCGTCTCCGGCACGTGTTTCTGGCACATCTGACTGGTGGTTCCGGCATGCCCAAAAGTTGATTCCGGTCTGTCCGGTAGGTGGTTCCGGCGTGCACGGCACGTGGTTCTGGAACGTCTCAGAGGTGGTTGCGTATGCCCAACAGGTGATTCCGGACTGTCCGCCACGTGCTTCTGGCACGTCTGAGAGGTGGTTCCAACATGCCCGGCAGGTCATTTCGGAGAGTCGTCCAAGTGGTTCTGGCGTAGCCCGCAGGTGATTTTGGCGTGTCCGGCAGGTGGTTCCGCCGTGCTCGGCAGGTGGTTCAGGCATGGCCGTCACGTGGTTCCAGTCTGTCCAGGACGTGTTTCCAGCTTCTCCGGCAGGTGGTTCTGGGACGTCTGAGAGGTGGTTCCGCCATGGCTGGCAGGTGATCCCGGACCGTCCCCCAGGTGGTTCTGGCATAGCCAGCAGTTGATATTGGCCAGTCCGGAAGTTGGTTCCAGCGAGTCGAACAGGTGGCTCCGGCGTTCTTGGCGGGTGGTTCCGGTCTGTCCGGTAGGTGTTTCCGGCGTGTCTGGCACGTGCTTCCGGCACGTCTGAGAGGTGGTTCCCGCATGCGCGACAGGTGATTTCAGAGTGTCCGCCAGGTGGTTCTGGCGTACCCGGCTGGTGATTTTGGCGTGTCCGGCAGGTGTTTCTGGCGAGTCGAGCAGGTGGCTCAGGCATGCTCGGCACGTGCTTCCGGCGTCTCCGGCACTTGGTTCTGGTGTGTTTGAGAGCTGGTTCCGGCATGTCCGGCAGATGATTCCGGAGTGTCCGCCAAGTGGTTCTGGAGTACCCAGCAGGTGGTTTTGGCGTGTCAGGGAGGTGGTGCCGGTGAGTCAAGCAGGTGGTTCCGGTGTGCTCAGCAGGTGGTTCAGGCGGTTCTGGCAGGTGGTATCCGTCTTTTCGGGGTGTGGTTCCAGCATCTCATGAACACGTTTCTGGCACGTCTGAGATGTGGTTCCAGCCGGCCCGACAGGTGTTTCCGCAGTGTCCGCCAAGCGGTTGTGGCGTAGTTGGCAGGTGATTTTGGCATGACTGGCAGGTGGTTCCAGCAAGCCTGGCAGGTGATTCCAAAGTGTTCACCAACTGGTTGTGGCGTAGCCGGCAGGTGATTTTTGCGTAATCGGCAGGTGGTTCTGGCGAGTCGACCAGGTGGTTCCGGCGTGCTCGGCTGGTGCTTCCGGGGTCATTGGCACGGGGTTCTGGCATGTCTGAGAGGTGGTTCCTGCATGCCCGGCAAGTGATTCCGGAGTGTTCGCCAAGTGGTTCTGGCATAGTCGGCAGGTGATTTTGGCATGTCCGGCAGGTGGTTCAGGCGAGTTGAGCAGGTGGTTCCAACGTGCTTGGCAGGTGCTTCCGGCATCTCCGGCACGTGTTTCTGGCACATCTGACAGGTGGTTCCGGCATGCCCGAAAGGTGATTCCGGTCTGTCCGGTAGGTGGTTCCAGCCTGCACGGCATGTGGTTCTGGTACGTCTCAGAGGTGGTTGCGCATGCCCAACAGGTGATTCCGGACTGTCTGCCACATGGTTCTGGCACGTCTGAGAGGTGGTTCCGGCATGCCCGGCAGGTCATCCCAGAGAGTCCTCCAAGTGGTTCTGGCATAACACGCAGGTGATTTTGGCGTGTCTGGCAGGTTGTTCCGTTGTGCTTGGCTGGTGGTTCAGGCTTGGCCGGCAGGTGGTTCCAGACTGTCCAGGACGTGTTTCCAGCTTCTCCGGCAGGTGGTTCTGGTATGTCTGAGAGGTGGTACCGCCATGGCTGGCAGGTGATTCCGGACTGTCCCCCAGGTGGTTCTGGCATAGCCAGCAGTTGATATTGGCCTGTCCGGCAGGTGGTTCCAGCGAGTCGAACAGGTGGCTCCGGCGTGCAGGGCAGGTGGTTCCAGTCTGTCCGGTAGGTGATTCCGGCGTGTCCGGCACGTGCTTCCGGCACGTCTGAGAGTTGGTTCCGGCATGCGTGACACGTGATTTCGGAGTGTCCGCCAGGTGGTTCTGGCATACCCGGAAGGTGTTTCTGGCGAGTCGAGCAGGTGGCTCCGGCATGCTCGGCAGGTGCTTCCGGCGTCTCCGGCACGTGGTTCTGGTGTGTCTGAGAGCTGGTTACGGCATGTCCGGCAGATGATTCCGGAGTGTCCGCCAAGTGGTTCTGGCATACCCGGCTGGTGATTTGGTCATGTCAGGTAGGTGGTTCCGGCGAGTCGAGCAGGTGGCTCCGGCGTGCTCGGCACGTTGTTCAGACGGGTCTGGCAGGTGTTTTCCGTCTGTTCGGGGTGTGGTTCCAGCATCTCATGCACATGGTTCTGGCACGTCTGAGGTGTGGTTCCGGTGGGCCCGACAGGTGTTTCCACAGTGTCCGCCAAGTGGTACTGGCGTAGTTGGCAGGTGATTTTGGCATGACCGGCAGGTGGTTCCAGCAAGCCCGGCATGTGATTCCGAATTCTTCCCCAACTGGTTGTGGCATAGCCGGCAGGTGATTTTTGCATGTCCGGCAGGTGGTTCTGGTGAGTCGAGCATGTGGTTCCGGCGTGCTCGGCAGGTGCTTCCGGGGTCATTGGCACGTGGTTCTGGCATATCTGAGAGGTGGTTCCGGCATGCCCGGCAGGTGATTGCGGAGTGTTCGCCAAGTGTTTCCGGCGTAGCCGGCAGGTGATTTTGCATGTCCAGCGGTCGTTCCGGCGGGTCGAGCTGGTGGTTCCGGCGTGTGCGGCAGGTGGTTCCGGTCTGTCCGGCAGGTGGTTCTGTGGTGTCCGGCACGAGGTTCAGTCTGAGAGGCTGTGCCGGCATGCCCCTCACGTGATTCCGGCTTGTCCCCGAAGTGGTGCTGGTGTAGCGGGCAGGTGATTTTGGCGTGTCCGGCAGGTGGTTCAGGCGAGTTGAGCAGGTGCTTGCGATGTGCTCGGCAGGTGCTTCCTGCGTCTCCGGCACGTGTTTCTGGCACATCTGACTGGTGGTTCCGGCATGCCCAAAAGTTGATTCCGGTCTGTCCGGTAGGTGGTTCCGGCGTGCACGGCACGTGGTTCTGGTACGTCTCAGAGGTGGTTGCGTATGCCCAACAGGTGATTCCGGACTGTCCGCCACGTGCTTCTGGCACGTCTGAGAGGTGGTTCCAACATGCCCGGCAGGTCATTTCGGAGAGTCGTCCAAGTGGTTCCGGCGTAGCCCGCAGGTGATTTTGGCGTCTCCGGCAGGTGGTTCCGCCGTGCTCGGCAGGTGGTTCAGGCATGGCCGTCACGTGGTTCCAGTCTGTCCAGGACGTGTTTCCAGCTTCTCCGGCAGGTGGTTCTGGTACGTCTGAGAGGTGGTTCCGCCATGGCTGGCAGGTGATCCCGGACTGTCCCCCAGGTGGTTCTGGCATAGCCAGCAGTTGATATTGGCCTGTCCGGCAGGTGGTTCCAGCGAGTCGAACAGGTGGCTCCGGCGTTCTTGGCAGGTGGTTCCGGTCTGTCCGGTAGGTGTTTCCGGCGTGTCCAGCACGTGCTTCCGGCACGTCTGAGAGGTGGTTCCGGCATGCGCAGCATGTGATTCCGTCGTGTCCGCCAGGTGGTTCTGGCGTACCCGGCAGGTGATTTTGGCGTGTCCGGCAGGTGTTTCTGGCGAGTCGAGCAGGTGGCTCCGGCATGCTCGGCAGGTGCTTCCGGCGTCTCCGGCACGTGGTTCTGGTGTGTCTGAGAGCTGGTTCCGGCATGTCCGGCAGATGATTCCGGAGTGTCCGCCAAGTGCTTCTGGCATACCCAGCAGGTGATTTTGGCGTGTCAGAGAGGTGGTACCGGTGAGTCGAGCAGGTGGTTCAGGCGGTACTGGCAGGTGGTATCCGTCTGTTCGGGGTGTGGTTCCAGCATCTCATGAACACGTTTCTGGCACATCTGAGATGTGGTTCCAGCCGGCCCGACAGGTGTTTCCACAGTGTCCGCCAAGCGGTTCTGGCGTAGTTGGCAGGTGATTTTGGCATGACTGGCAGGTGGTTCCAGCAAGCCTGGCAGGTGATTCCAAAGTGTTCACCAACTGGTTGTGGCATAGCCGGCAGGTGATTTTTGCGTGATTGGCAGGTGGTTCTGGCGAGTCGAGCAGGTGGTTCCGGCGTGCTCGGCTGGTGCTTCCGGGGTCATTGGCACGGGGTTCTGGCATGTCTGACAGGTGGTTCCTGCATGCCCGGCAAGTGATTCCGGAGTGTTCGCCAAGTGGTTCTGGCATAGTCGGCAGGTGATTTTGGCATGTCCGGCAGGTGGTTCAGGCGAGTTGAGCAGGTGGTTCCAACGTGCTTGGCAGGTGCTTCCGGCGTCTCCGGCACGTGTTTCTGGCACATCTGACAGGTGGTTCCGGCATGCCCGAAAGGTGATTCCGGTCTGTCCGGTAGGTGGTTCCAGCCTGCACGGCATGTGGTTCTGGTACGTCTCAGAGGTGGTTGCGCATGCCCAACAGGTGATTCCGGACTGTCCGCCACATGGTTCTGGCACGTCTGAGAGGTGGTTCCGGCATGCCCGGCAGGTCATCCCAGAGAGTCCTCCTATTGGTTCTGGCATAACACGCAGGTGATTTTGGCGTGTCTGGCAGGTTGTTCCGTTGTGCTTGGCAGGTGGTTCAGGCTTGGCCGGCAGGTGGTTCCAGACTGTCCAGGACGTGTTTCCAGCTTCTCCGGCAGGTGGTTCTGGTACGTGTGAGAGGTGGTTCCGCCATGGCTGGCAGGGGATTCCGGACCGTCCCCCAGGTGGTTCTGGCATAGCCAGCAGTTGATATTGGCCTGTCCGGCAGGTGGTTCCAGCAAGTCGAACAGGTGGCTCCGGCGTGCTCGGCAGGTGGTTCCGGTCTGTCCGGTAGGTGATTCAGGCGTGTCCGGCACGTGCTTCCGGCACGTCTGAGAGGTGGTTCCGGCATGCGCGACAGGTGGTTTCGGAGTGTCCGCCAGGTGGTTCTGGCGTACCCGGCAGGTGATTTTGGCGTGTCCGGCAGGTGTATCTGGCGAGTCGAGCAGGTGGCCCCGGCATGCTCGGCAGGTGCTTCCGGCGTCTCCGGCACGCGGTTCTGGTGTGTCTGAGAGCTGATTCCGGCATGTCCGGCAGATGATTCCGGAGTGTCCACCAAGTGGTTCTGGCATACCCGGCTGGTGATTTGGGCATGTCAGGTAGGTGGTTCCGGCTAGTCGAGCAGGTGGCTCCGGCGTGCTCAGCAGGTGGTTCAGGCGGTTCTGGCAGGTGGTATCCGTCTGTTCGGGGTTTGGTTCCAGCATCTCATGAACACGTTTCTGGCACGTCTGAGATGAGGTTCCAGCCGGCCCGACAGGTGTTTCCGCAGTGTCCGCCAAGCGGTTCTGGCGTAGTTGGCAGGTGATTTTGGCATGACCGGCAGGTGGTTCCAGCAAGCCTGGCAGGTGATTCCAAAGTGTTCACCAACTGGCTGTGGCGTAGCCGGCAGGTGATTTTTGCGTGATCGGCAGGTGGTTCTGGCGAGTCGAGCAGGTGGTTCCGGCGTGCTCGGCTGGTGCTTCCGGGGTCTTTGGCACGGGGTTCTGGCATGTCTGAGAGGTGGTTCCTGCATGCCCGGCAAGTGATTCCGGAGTGTCCGCCAAGTGGTTCTGGCATACCCGGCTGGTGATTTGGGCATGTCAGGTAGGTGGTTCCGGCGAGTCGAGCAGGTGGCTCCGGCGTGCTCGGCAGGTTGTTCAGACGGGTCTGGCAGGTGTTTTCCGTCTGTTCTGGGTGTGGTTCCTGCATCTCATGCACATGGTTCTGGCACGTCTGAGATGTGGTTCCGGCCGGCCCGACAGGTGTTTCCACAGTGTCCGCCAAGTGGTACTGGCGTAGTTGGCAGGTGATTTTGGCATGACCGGCAGGTGGTTCCAGCAAGCCCGGCAGGTGATTCCGAAGTTTTCCCCAACTCGTTATGGCGTAGCCGGCAGGTGATTTCTGCGTGTCCGGCAGGTGGTTCTGGCGAGTCGAGCAGTTGGTTCCGGCGTGCTCGGCAGGTGCTTCCGGGGTCATTGGCACGTGGTTCTGGCATATCTGAGAGGTGGTTCCGGCATGCCCGGCAGGTGATTCCGGAGTGTTCGCCAAGTGTTTCCGGCGTAGCCGGCAGGTGATTTTGCACGTCCAGCGGTCGTTCCGGCGGGTCGAGCCGGTGGTTCCGGCGTGTCCGGCAGGTGGTTCCGGTCTGTCCGGCAGGTGGTTCTGTGGTGTCCGGCACGAGGTTCAGTCTGAGACGCTGTGCCGGCATGCCCCTCACGTGATTCCGGCTTGTCCCCGAAGTGGTGCTGGTGTAGCGGGCAGGTGATTTTGGCGTGTCCGGCAGGTGGTTCAGGCGAGTTGAGCAGGTGGTTCCAACGTGCTTGGCAGGTGCTTCCGGCGTCTCCGGCACGTGTTTCTGGCACATCTGACTGGTGGTTCCGGCATGCCCAAAAGTTGATTCCGGTCTGTCCGGTAGGTGGTTCCGGCGTGCACGGCACGTGGTTCTGGTACGTGTCAGAGGTGGTTGCGTATGCCCAACAGGTGATTCCGGACTGTCCGCCACGTGCTTCTGGCACGTCTGAGAGGTGGTTCCAACATGCCCGGCAGGTCATTTCGGAGAGTCGTCCAAGTGGTTCTGGCGTAGCCCGCAGGTGATTTTGGCGTGTCCGGCAGGTGGTTCCGCCGTGCTCGGCAGGTGGTTCAGGCATGTCCGTCACGTGGTTCCAGTCTGTCCAGGACGTGTTTCCAGCTTCTCCGGCAGGTGGTTCTGGTACGTCTGAGAGGTGGTTCCGCCATGGCTGGCAGGTGATCCCGGACCGTCCCCCAGGTGGTTCTGGCATAGCCAGCAGTTGATATTGGCCTGTCCGGCAGGTGGTTCCAGCGAGTCGAACAGGTGGCTCCGGCGTTCTTGGCAGGTGGTTCCGGTCTGTCCGGTAGGTGTTTCCGGCGTTTCCGGCACGTGCTTCCGGCACGTCTGAGAGGTGGTTCCGGCATGCGCGGCAGGTGATTCCGTAGTGTCCGCCAGGTGGTTCTGGCGCACCAGGCAGGTGATTTTGGCGTGTCCGGCAGGTGTTTCTGGGGAGTCGAGCAGGTGGCTCCGGCATGCTCGGCAGGTGCTTCCAGCGTCTCCGGCACTTGGTTCTGGTGTGTCTGAGAGCTGGTTCCGGCATGTCCGCCAGATGATTCCGGAGTGTCCGCCAAGTGGTTCTGGCATACCCAGCAGGTGATTTTGGCGTGTCAGGGAGGTGGTACCGGTGAGTGGAGCAGGTGGTTCCGGCGTGCTCGGCTGGTGCTTCCGGGGTCATTGGCACGGGTTTCTTGCATGTCTGAGAGGTGGTTCCTGCATGCCCGGCAGGTGATTCCGGAGTGTTCGCCAAGTGGTTCTGGCATAGTCGGCAGGTGATTTTGGCATGTCCGGCAGGTGGTTCAGGCGAGTTGAGCAGGTGGTTCCAACGTGCTTGGCAGGTGCTTCCGGCGTCTCCGGCACGTGTTTCTGGCACATCTGACAGGTGGTTCCGGCATGCCCGAAAGGTGATTCCGGTCTGTCCGGTAGGTGGTTCCAGCCTGCACGGCATGTGGTTCTGGTACGTCTCAGAGGTGGTTGCGCATGCCCAACAGGTGATTCCGGACTGTCCGCCACATGGTTCTGGCACTTCTGAGAGGTGGTTCCGGCATGCCCGGCAGGTCATCCCAGAGAGTCCTCCAAGTGGTTCTGGCATAACACGCAGGTGATTTTGGCGTGTCTGGCAGGTTGTTCCGTTGTGCTTGGCAGGTGGTTCAGGCTTGGCCGGCAGGTGGTTCCAGACTGTCCAGGACGTGTTTCCAGCTTCTCCGGCAGGTGGTTCTGGTACGTCTGAGACGTGGTTCCGCCATGGCTGGCAGGTGATTCCGGACCGTCCCCCAGGTGGTTCTGGCATAGCCAGCAGTTGATATTGGCCTGTCCGGCAGGTGGTTCCAGCGAGTCGAACAGGTGGCTCCGGCGTGCTCGGCAGGTGGTTCCGGTCTGTCCGGTAGGTGATTCCGGCGTGTCCGGCACGTGCTTCCGGCACGTCTGAGAGGTGGTTCCGGAATGCGCGACAGGTGGTTTCGGAGTGTCCGCCAGGTGGTTCTGGCGTACCCGGCAGGTGATTTTGGCGTGTCCGGCAGGTGTTTCTGGCGAGTCGAGCAGGTGGCTCCGGCATGCTCGGCAGGTGCTTCCGGCGTCTCCGGCACGTGGTTCTGGTGTGTCTGAGAGCTGGTTCCGGCATGTCCAGCAGATGATTCCGGAGTGTCCTACAAGTGGTTCTGGCATACCCGGCTGGTGATTTGGGCATGTCAGGTAGGTGGTTCCGGCGAGTCGAGCAGGTGGCTCCGGCGTGCTCGGCAGGTTGTTCAGACGGGTCTGGCAGGTGTTTTCCGTCTGTTCGGGGTGTGGTTCCAGCATCTCATGCACATGGTTCTGGCACGTCTGAGATGTGGTTCCGGCCGGCCCGACAGGTGTTTCCACAGTGTCCGCCAAGTGGTACTGGCGTAGTTGGCAGGTGATTTTGGCATGACCGGCAGGTGGTTCCAGCAAGCCCGGCAGGTGATTCCGAAGTGTTCCCCAACTGGTTGTGGCGTAGCCGGCAGGTGATTTTTGCGTGTCCGGCAGGTGGTTCTGCCGAGTCGAGCAGGTGGTTCCGGCGTGCTCGGCAGGTGCTTCCGGGGTCATTGGCACGTGGTTCTGGCATATCTGAGAGGTGGTTCCGGCATGCCCGGCAGGTGATTCCGGAGTGTTCGCCAAGTGTTTCCGGCGTAGCCGGCAGGTGATTTTGCATGTCCAGCGGTCGTTCCGGCGGGTCGAGCCGGTGGTTCCGGCGTGTCCGGCAGGTGGTTCGGGTCTGTCCGGCAGGTGGTTCTGTGGTGTCCGGCACGAGGTTCAGTCTGAGAGGCTGTGCCGGGATGCCCCTCACGTGATTCCGGCTTGTCCCCGAAGTGGTGCTGGTGTAGCGGGCAGGTGATTTTGGCGTGTCCGGCAGGTGGTTCAGGCGAGTTGAGCAGGTGGTTGCGACGTGCTCGGCAGGTGCTTCCGGCGTCTCCGGCACGTGTTTCTGGCACATCTGACTGGTGTTTCCGGCATGCCCAAAAGTTGATTCCGGTCTGTCCGGTAGGTGGTTCCGGGGTCTCCGGCACGTGGTTCTGGTGTGTCTGAGAGCTGGTTCCGGCATGTCCGGCAGATGATTCCGGAGTGTCCGCCAAGTGGTTCTGGCATACCCAGCAGGTGATTTTGGCGTGTCAGGGAGGTGGTACCGGTGAGTCGAGCAGGTGGTTCCGGCGTGCTCAGCAGGTGGTTCAGGCGGTTCTGGCAGGTGGTATCCGTCTGTTCGGGGTGTGGTTCCAGCATCTCATGAACACGTTTCTGGCACGTCTGAGATGTGGTTCCAGCCGGCCCGACAGGTGTTTCCGCAGTGTCCGCCAAGCGGTTCTGGCGTAGTTGGCAGGTGATTTTGGCATGACTGGCAGGTGGTTCCAGCAAGCCTGGCAGGTGATTCCAAAGTGTTCACCAACTGGTTGTGGCGTAGCCGGCAGGTGATTTTTGCGTGATAGGCAGGTGGTTCTGGCGAGTCGAGCAGGTGGTTCCGGCGTGCTCGGCTGGTGCTTCCGGGGTCATTGGCACGGGGTTCTGGCATGTCTGACTGGTGGTTCCTGCATGCCCGGCAAGTGATTCCGGAGTGTTCGCCAAGTGGTTCTGGCATAGTCGGCAGGTGGTTCCGGTCTGTCCGGCAGGTGGTTCTGTGGTGTCCGGCACGAGGTTCAGTCTGAGAGGCTGTGCCAGCATGCCCCTCACGTGATTCCGGCTTGTCCCCGAAGTGGTGCTTGTGTAGCGGGCAGGTGATTTTGGCGTGTCCGGCAGGTGGTTCAGGCGAGTTGAGCAGGTGCTTGCGACGTGCTCGGCTGGTGCTTCCGGCGTCTCCGGCACGTGTTTCTGGCACATCTGACTGGTGGTTCCGGCATGCCCAAAAGTTGATTCCGGTCTGTCCGGTAGGTGGTTCCGGCGTGCACGGCACTTGGTTCTGGTACGTGTCAGAGGTGGTTGCGTATGCCCAACAGGTGATTCCGGACTGTCCGCCACGTGCTTCTGGCACGTCTGAGAGGTGGTTCCAACATGCCCGGCAGGTCATTTCGGAGAGTCGTCCAAGTGGTTCTGGCGTAGCCCGCAGGTGATTTTGGCGTGTCCGGCAGGTAGTTCCGCCGTGCTCGGCAGGTGGTTCAGGCATGGCCGTCACGTGGTTCCAGTCTGTCCAGGACGTGTTTCCAGCTTCTCCGGCAGGTGGTTCTGGTACGTCTGAGAGGTGGTTCCGCCATGGCTGGCAGGTGATCCCGGACTGTCCCCCAGGTGGTTCTGGCATAGCCAGCAGTTGATATTGGCCTGTACGGCAGGTGGTTCCAGCGAGTCGAACAGGTGGCTCCGGCGTTCTTGGCAGGTGGTTCCGGTCTGTCCGGTAGGTGTTTCCGGCGTGTCCGGCACGTGCTTCCGGCACGTCTGAGAGGTGGTTCCGGCATGCGCGGCAGGTGATTCCGTAGTGTCCGCC
>NW_027228190.1:0-21229 GCF_037783145.1 Equus przewalskii
CAGACCGGAACCACCTGCCGAGCACGCCGGAGCCACCTGTTCGACTCGCTGGAACCACCTGCCGGACAGGCCAATATCAACTGCTGGCTATGCCAGAACCACCTGGGGGACGGTCCGGAATCACCTGCCAGCCATGGCGGAACCACCTCTCAGACGTACCAGAACCACCTGCCGGAGAAGCTGGACACACGTCCTGGACAGTCTGGAACCACCTGCCAGCCAAGCCTGAACCACCTGCCAAGCACAACGGAACAACCTGCCAGACACGCCAAAATCACCTGCGTGTTATGCCAGAACCACTTGGAGGACTCTCTGGGATGACCTGCCGGGCATGCCGCAACCACCTCTCAGACGTGCCAGAACCATGCGGCGGACAGTCCGGAATCACCTGTTGGGCATGCGCAACCACCTCTGAGACGTACCAGAACCACATGCCGTGCAGGCTGGAACCACCTACCGGACAGACCGGAATCACCTTTCGGGCATGCCGGAACCACCTGTCAGATGTGCCAGAAACACGTGCCGGAGACGCCGGAAGCACCTGCCAAGCACGTTGGAACCACCTGCTCAACTCGCCTGAACCACCTGCCGGACATGCCAAAATCACATGCCGACTATGCCAGAACCACTTGGCGAACACTCCGGAATCACTTGCCGGGCATGCAGGAACCACCTCTCAGACATGCCAGAACCCCGTGCCAATGACCCCGGAAGCACCAGCCGAGCACGCCGGAACCACCTGCTCAATTCGCCTGAACCACCTGCCGGACACGCCAAAATCACCTGCCGGGTACGCCAGAACCACCTGGCGGACACTACGGAATCACCTGCCGCGCATGCCGGAACCAGCTCTCAGACGTGCCGGAAGCACGTGCCGGACACGCCGGAAACACCTACCGGACAGACCGGAACCACCTGCCAAGAACGCCGGAGCCACCTGTTCGACTCGCTGGAACCACCTGCCGGACAGGCCAATATCAACTGCTGGCTATGCCAGAACCACCTGGGGGACAGTCCGGGATCACCTGCCACCCATGGCGGAACCACCTCTCAGACGTACCAGAACCACCTGCCGGAGAAGCTGGAAACACGTCCTGGACAGACTGGAACCACGTGACGGCCATGCCTGAACCACCTGCCGAGCACGGCGGAACCACCTGCCGGACACGCCAAAATCACCTGCGGGCTACGCCAGAACCACTTGGATGACTCTCCGAAATGACCTGCCGGGCATGTTGGAACCACCTCTCAGACGTGCCAGAAGCACGTGGCGGACAGCCCGGAATCACCTGTTGGGCATACGCAACCACCTCTGACACGTACCAGAACCACGTGCCGTGCACGCCGGAACCACCTACCGGACAGACCGGAATCAACTTTTGGGCATGCCGGAACCACCAGTCAGATGTGCCAGAAACACGTGCCGGAGACGCCGGAAGCACCTGCCGAGCACGTCACAAGCACCTGCTTAACTCGCCTGAACCACCTGCCGTACACGCCAAAATCACCTGCCCGCTACACCAGCACCACTTCGGGGACAAGCCGGAATCACGTGAGGGGCATGCCGGCACAGCCTCTCAGACTGAACCTCGTGCCGGACACCACAGAACCACCTGTCGGACAGACCGGAACCACCTGCCGGATACGCCGGAACCACCGGCTCGACCCGCCTGAACGACCGCTGGACATGCAAAATCACCTGCCGGCTACGCCGGAAACACTTGGCGAACACTCCGGAATCACCTGCCGGGCATGCCGCAACCACCTCTCAGATATGCCAGAACCACGTGCCAATGACCCCGGAAGCACCTGCCGAGCACGCCGGAACCACCTGCTCGACTCGCCAGAACCACCTGCCGGACACGCAAAAATCACCTGCCGGCTACGCCACAACCAGTTGGGGAACACTTCGGAATCACCTGCCGGGCTTGCTGGAACCACCTGCCGGTCATGCCAAAATCACCTCCCAGTATGCCAGTACCACTTGGCGGACACTGTGGAAACACCTGTCGGGCCGGCCGGAACCACATCTCAGACGTGCCAGAACCATGTGCATGAGATGCTGGAACCACAAGCGAACAGACGGAAAACTCCTGACAGACCCGTCTGAACAACGTGCCGAGCACGCCGGAGCCACCTGCTCGACTCGCCGGAACCACCTACCTGACATGCCCAAATCACCAGCCGGGTATGCCAGAACCACTTGGCGGACACTCCGGAATCATCTGCCGGACATGGCGGAACCACCTCTCAGACGTACCAGAACCACCTGCCGGAGAAGCTGGAAACACGTCCTGGACAGTCTGGAACCACCTGCCGGCCAAGCCGGAACCAACTGCCAAGCACAACGGAACAACCTGCCAGACACGCCAAAATCACCTGCGTGTTATGCCAGAACCACTTGGAGGACTCTCAGGGATGACCTGCCGGGCATGCCGGAACCACCTCTCAGACGTGCCAGAACCATGTGGCGGGCAGTCCGGAATCACCTGTTGGGCATGCGCAACCACCTCTGAGACGTACCAGAACCACATGCCGTGCAGGCTGGAACCACCTACCGGACAGACCGGAATCACCTTTCGGGCATGCCGGAACCACCTGTCAGATGTGCCAGAAACACGTGCCGGAGAAGCCGGAATCACCTGCCAAGCACGTTGGAACCACCTGCTCAACTCGCCTGAACCACCTGCCGGACATGCCAAAATCACCTGCCGACTATGCCAGAACCACTTGGCGAACACTCCGGAATCACCTGCCGGGCATGCAGGAACCACCTCTCAGACATGCCAGAACCCCGTGCCAATGACCCCGGAAGCACCAGCCGAGCACGCCGGAACCACCTGCTCGACTCGCCAGAACCACCTGCCGATCACGCAAAAATCACCTGCCGGCTACGCCACAACCAGTTGGTGAACACTTTGGAATCACCTGCCAGGCTTGCTGGAACCACCTGCCAGTCATGCCAAAATCACCTGCCAACTACGCCAGAACCGCTTAGCGGACTCTGCGGAAACACCTGTCGGGCCGGCTGGAACCACATCTCAGACGTGCCAGAAACGTGTTCATGAGATGCTGGAACCACACCCCGAACAGACGGATACCACCTACCACAACCGCCTGAACCACCTGCTGAGCACGCCGGAACCACCTGCTCGACTCACCAGTACCACCTCCCTGACACGCCAAAATCACCTGCTGGGTATGCCAGAACCACTTGGCGGACACTCCGGAATCATCTGCCGGACATGCCGGAACCAGCTCTCAGACACACCAGAACCAAGTGCCGGAGACGCCGGAAGCACCTGCCGAGCATGCCGGAGTCACCTGCTCGACTCGCCAGAAACGCCTGCCTGACACGCCAAAATCACCTGCCGGGTATGCCAGAACCACCTGGCGGACACTACTGAATCACCTGCCGCGCATGCCGGAACCACCTCTCAGACGTGCCGGATGCACGTGCCGGACACGCCGGAAACACCTACAGGACAGACCGGAACCACCTGCCAAGAACGCCGGAGCCACCTGTTCGACTCGCTGGAACCACCTGCAGGACAGGCCAATATCAACTGCTGGCTATGCCAGAACCACCTGGGGGACAGTCCGGGATCACCTGCCAGCCATGGCGGAACCACCTCTCAGACTTACCAGAACCACCTGCCGGAGAAGCTGGAAACACGTCCTGGACAGACTCGAACCATGTGACGGCCATGCCTGAACCACCTGCCGAGCACGGCGGAACCACTTGCCGGACATGCCAAAATCACCTGCGGGCTACGCCAGAACCACTTGGACGACTCTCCGAAATGACCTGCCGGGCATGTTGGAACCACCTCTCAGACGTGCCAGAAGCACGTGGCGGACAGTCCGGAATCACCTGTTGGGCATACGCAACCACCTCTGACACGTACCAGAACCACGTGCCGTGCACGCCGGAACCACCTACCGGACAGACCGGAATCAACTTTTGGGCATGCCGGAACCACCAGTCAGATGTGCCAGAAACACGTGCCGGAGACGCCGGAAGCACCTGCCGAGCACGTCGCAACCACCTGCTCAACTCGCCTGAACCACCTGCCGGACACGCCAAAATCACCTGCCCGCTACACCAGCACCACTTCGGGGACAAGCCGGAATCACGTGAGGGGCATGCCGGCACAGCCTCTCAGACTGAACCTCGTGCCGGACACCGCAGAACCACCTGCCGGACAGACCGGAACCACCTGCCGGACACGCCGCAACCACCGGCTCGACCCGCCGGAACGACCGCTGGACATGCAAAATCACCTGCCAGCTATGCCAGAACCACTTGGCGAACACTCCGGAATCACTTGCCGGGCATGCAGGAACCACCTCTCAGACATGCCAGAACCCCGTGCCAATGACCCCGGAAGCACCAGCCGAGCACGCCGGAACCACCTGCTCGACTCGCCAGAACCACCTGCTGATCACGCAAAAATCACCTGCCGGCTACGCCACAGCCAGTTGGTGAACACTTTGGAATCACCTGCCAGGCTTGCTGGAACCACCTGCCGGTCATGCCAAAATCACCTGCCAACTACGCCAGAACCGCTTGGCGGACACTGCGGAAACACCTGTCGGTCCGGCTGGAACCACATCTCAGACGTGCCAGAAACGTGTTCATGAGATGCTGGAACCACACCCCGAACAGATGGATACCACCTGCCAGAACCGCCTGAACCGCCTGCTGAGCACGCCGGAACCACCTGCTCGACTCACCGGTACCACCACCCTGACACGCCAAAATCACCTGCTGGGTATGCCAGAACCACTTGGCGGACACTCCGGAGTCATCTGCCGGACATGCCGGAACCAGCTCTCAGACACACCAGAACCAAGTGCCGGAGACGCCGGAAGCACCTGCCGAGCATGCCGGAGCCACCTGCTCGACTCGCCAGAAACACCTGCCGGACACGCCAAAATCACCTGCCGGGTATGCCAGAACCACCTGGCGGACACTCCGGAATCGCCTGTCGGGCATGCCGGAACCAACTCTCAGACGTGAAAGAACCTCGTGCCGGTCACGCCGGAAACACCTACCGGACAGACCGGAACCACCTGCCAAGAACGCCGGAGCCACCTGTTCGACTCGCTGGAACCACCTGCCGGACAGGCCAATATCAACTGCTGGCTATGCCAGAACCACCTGGGGGACAGTCCGGGATCACCTGCCAGCCATGGTGGAACCACCTCTCAGACGTACCAGAACCACCTGCCGGAGAAGCTGGAAACACGTCCTGGACAGACTGGAACCACGTGACGGCCATGCCTGAACCACCTGCCGAGCACGGCGGAACCACCTGCCGGACACGCCAAAATCACCTGCGGGCTACGCCAGAACCACTTGGACGACTCTCCGAAATGACCTGCCGGGCATGTTGGAACCACCTCTCAGACGTGCCAGAAGCACGTGGCGGACAGTCCGGAATCACCTGTGGGCATACGCAACCACCTCTGACACGTACCAGAACCACGTGCCGTGCACGCCGGAACCACCTACCGGACAGACCGCAATCAACTTTTGGGCATGCCGGAACCACCAGTCAGATGTGCCAGAAACACGTGCCGGAGACGCCGGAAGCACCTGCCGAGCACATCGCCACCACCTGCTCAGCTCGCCTGAACCACCTCCCGGACACGCCAAAATCACCTGCCCGCTACACCAGCACCACTTCGGGGACAAGCCGGAATCACGTGAGGGGCATGCCGGCACAGCCTCTCAGACTGAACCTCGTGCCGGACACCACAGAACCACCTGCCGGACAGACGGAAACCACCTGCCGGACACGCCGGAACCACCGGCTCGACCCGCCGGAACGACCGCTGGACGTGCAAAATCACCTGCCGGCTACGCCGGAAACACTTGGCGAACACTCCGGAATCACCTGCCGGGCATGCCGGAACCACCTCTCAGATATGCCAGAACCACATGCCAATGACCCCGGAAGCACCTGCCGAGCACGCCGGAACCACCTGCTCGACTCGCCAGAACCACCTGCCGGACACGCAAAAATCACCTGCCGGCTACGCCACAACCAGTTTGGGAACACTTCGGAATCACCTGCCGGGCTTGCTGGAACCACCTGCCAGTCATGCCAAAATCACCTGCCACCTGCGCCAGTACCACTTGGCGGACACTGTGGAAACACCTGTCGGGCCGGCCGGAACCACATCTCAGACGTGCCAGAACCATGTGCATGAGATGCTGGAACCACACCCCAAACAGACGGAAAACACCTGCCAGACCCGTCTGAACAACCTGCCGAGCACGCCGGAGCCACCTGCCCGACTCGCCGGAACCACCTAGCTGACATGCCCAAATCACCAGCCGGGTATGCCAGCACCACTTGGCGGAGACTCCGGAATCATCTGCCGGACATGCCGGAACCAGCTCTCAGACACACCAGAACCACGTGCCGGAGACGCCGGAAGAACCTGCCGAGCATGCCGGAGCCACCTGCTCGACTCGCCAGAAACACCTGCCGGACACGCCAAAATCACCTGCGTGTTATGCCATAACCACTTGGAGGACTCTTTGGGATGACCTGCCGGGCATGCCAGAACCACCTCTCAGACGTGCCGGAAGCACGTGCCGGACACGCCGTAATCACCTACCGGACAGACCGGAACCACCTGCCGAGCACGCCGGAGCCACCTGTTCGATTCGCTGGAACCACCTGCCGGACAGGCCAATATCAACTGCTGGCTATGCCAGAACCACCTGGGGCACTGTCCGGAATCACCTGCCAGCCATGGCGGAACCACCTCTCAGACGTACCAGAACCACCTGCCGGAGAAGCTGGAAACACGTCCTGGACAGTCTGGAACCACCTGCCGGCCAAGCCTGAACCACCTGCCGAGCACGGCGGAACCTCCTGCCGGACACGCCAAAATCACCTGCGTGTTATGCCAGAACCACTTGGAGGACTCTCTGGGATGACCTGCCGCGCATGCTGGAACCACCTCTCAGACGTGCCAGAACCATGTGGCGGACAGTCCGGAATCACCTGTTGGGCATGCGCAACCACCTCTGAGACGTACCAGAACCACATGCCGTGCAGGCTGGAACCACCTACCGGACAGACCGGAATTACCTTTCGGGCATGCCGGAACCACCTGTCAGATGTGCCAGAAACACGTGCCGGAGACGCCGGAAGCACCTGCCAAGCACGTTGGAACCACCTGTTCAACTCGCCTGAACCACCTGCCGGACATGCCAAAATCACCTGCCGACTATGCCAGAACCACTTGGCGAACACTCCGGAATCACTTGCCGGGCATGCAGGAACCACCTCTCAGACATGCCAGAACCCCGTGCCAATGACCCCGGAAGCACCAGCCGAGCACGCCGGAACCACCTGCTCGACTCGCCAGAACCACCTGCCGATCACGCAAAAATCACCTGCCGGCTACGCCACAGCCAGTTAGTGAACACTTTGGAATCACCTGCCAGGCTTGCTGGAACCACCTGCCAGTCATGCCAAAATCACCTGCCAACTACGCCAGAACCGCTTGGCGGACACTGCGGAAACACCTGTCGGGCCGGCCGGAACCACATCTCAGACGTGCCAGAAACGTGTTCATGAGATGCTGGAACCAAACCCAAACAGACGGATACCACCTGCCAGAACCGCCTGAACCACCTGCTGAGCACGCCGGAATCACCTGCTCGACTCACCGTTACCACCTCCTGGCACGCCAAAATCACCTGCTGGGTATGCCAGAACCACTTGGCGGACACTCCGGAATCATCTGCCGGACATGCCGGAACCAGCTCTCAGACACACCAGAACCAAGTGCCGGAGACGCCGGAAGCACCTGCCGAGCATGCCGGAGCCACCTGCTCGACTCACCAGAAACACCTGCCGGACAAGCCAAAATCACCTGCCGGGTATGCCAGAACCACCTGGCGGACACTATGGAATCACCTGCCGCGCATGCCGGAAGCACCTCTCCGACGTGCCAGAAGCACGTGCCAGACACGCCGGAAACACCTACCGGACAGACCAGAACCACCTGCCAAGAACGCTGGAGCCACCTGTTCGACTCGCTGGAACCACCTGCCGGACAGGCCCATATCAACTGCTGGCTATGCCAGAACCACCTGGGGGACAGTCCGGGATCACCTGCCAGCCATGGCGGAACCACCTCTCAGACGTACCAGAACCACCTGCCGTAGAAGCTGGAAACACGGCCTGGACAGACTGGAACCACGTGACGGCCATGCCTCACCACCTGCCGAGCACGGCGGAACCACCTGCCGGACACGCCAAAATCACCTGCGGGCTACGCCAGAACCACTTGGACGACTCTCCGAAATGACCTGCCGGGCATGTTGGAACCACCTCTCAGACGTGCCAGAAGCACGTGGCGGACAGTCCGGAATCACCTGTTGGGCATACGCAACCACCTCTGAGACGGACCAGAACCACGTGCCGTGCACGCCGGAACCACCTACCGGACAGACCGGAATCAACTTTTGGGCATGCCGGAACCACCAGTCAGATGTGCCAGAAACACGTGCCGGAGACGCAGGAAGCACCTGCCGAGCACGTCGCCACCACCTGCTCAGCTCGCCTGAACCACCTGCCGGACACGCCAAAATCACCTGCCCGCTACACCAGCACCACTTCGGGGACAAGCCGGAATCACGTGAGGGGCATGCCGGCACAGCCTCTCAGACTGAACCTCGTGCCGGACACCACAGAACCACCTGCCGGACGGACCGGAACCACCTGCCGGACACGCCGGAACCACCGGCTCGACCCGCCGGAACGACCGATGGACATGCAAAATCACCTGCCGGCTATGCCGGAAACACTTGGCGAACACTCCGGAATCACCTGCCGGGCATGCCGGAACCACCTCTCAGATATGCCAGAACCACGTGCCAATGACCCCGGAAGCACCTGCCGAGCACGCCGGAACCAACTGCTCGACTCGCCAGAACCACCTGCCGGACACGCAGAAATCACCTGCCGGCTACGCCACAACCAGTTGGGGAAAACTTCGGAATCACCTGCCGGGCTTGCTGGAACCACCTGCCGGTCATGCCAAAATCACCTGCCAACTACGCCAGTACCACTTGGCGGACACTGTGGAAACACCTGTCGGGCCGGCCGGAACCACATCTCAGACGTGCCAGAACCATGTGCATGAGATGCAGGAACCACACCCAGAACAGACGGAAAACACCTGCCAGACCCGTCTGAACAACCTGCCGAGCACGCCGGAGCCACCTGCTCGACTCGCCGGAACCACCTACCTGACATGCCCAAATCACCAGCCGGGTATGCCAGAACCACTTGGCGGACACTCCGGAATCACTTGCCGGGCATGCAGGAACCACCTCTCAGACATGCCAGAACCCCGTGCCAAAGACCCCGGAAGCACCAGCCGAGCACGCCGGAACCACCTGCTCGACTCGCCAGAACCACCTGCCGATCACGCAAAAATCACCTGCCGGCTACGCCACAGCCAGTTGGTGAACACTTTGGAATCACCTGCCAGGCTTGCTGGAACCACCTGCCGGTCATGCCAAAATCACCTGCCAACTACGCCAGAACCGCTTGGCGGACACTGCGGAAACACCTGTCGGGCCGGCTGGAAACTCATCTCAGACGTGCCAGAAACGTGTTCATGAGATGCTGGAACCAAACCCCGAAAAGACGGATACCACCTGCCAGAACCGCCTGAACCACCTGCCGAGCACGCCGGAACCACCTGCTCGACTCCCCGGTACCACCTCCCTGACACGCCAAAATCACCTGCTGGGTATGCCAGAACCACTTGGCGGAGACTCCGGAATCATCTGCCGGACATGCCGGAACCAGGTCTCAGACACACCAGAACCAAGTGCCGGAGACGCCGGAAGCACCTGCCGAGCATGCCGGAGCCACCTGCTCGACTCGCCAGAAACACCTGCCGGACACGCCAAAATCACCTGCCGGGTATGCCAGAACCACCTGGCGGACACTCCGGAATCACCTGCCGCGCATGCCGGAACCACCTCTCAGATGTGCCGGAAGCACGTGCCAGACACGCCGGAAACACGTACCGGACAGTCCGGAACCACCTGCCAAGAACGCCGGAGCCTCCTGTTCGACTCGCTGGAACCACCTGCCGGACAGGCCAATATCAACTGCTGGCTATGCCAGAACCACCTGGGGGACAGTCCGGGATCACCTGCCAGCCATGGCGGAACCACCTCTCAGACGTAGCAGAACCACCTGCCGGAGAAGCTGGAAACACGGCCTGGACAGACTGGAACCACGTGACGGCCATGCCTCAACCACCTGCCGAGCACGGCGGAACCACCTGCCGGACACGCCAAAATCACCTGCGGGCTACGCCAGAACCACTTGGACGACTCTCCGAAATGACCTGACGGGCATGTTGGAACCACCTCTCAGACGTGCCAGAAGCACGTGGCGGACAGCCCGGAATCACCTGTTGGGCATACGCAACCACCTCTGACACGTACCAGAACCACGTGCCGTGCACGCCGGAACCACCTACCGGACAGACCGGAATCAACTTTTGGGCATGCCGGAACCACCAGTCAGATGTGCCAGAAACACGTGCCGGAGACGCCGGAAGCACCTGCCGAGCACGTCGCAACCACCTGCCGGACACGCCAAAATCACCTGCCCGCTACACCAGCACCAATTCGGGGACAAGCCGGAATCACGTGAGGGGCATGCCGGCACAGCCTCTCAGACTGAACCTCGTGCCGGACACCACAGAACCACCTGCCGGACAGACGGAAACCACCTGCCGGACACGCCGGAACCACCGGCTCGACCCTCCGGAACGACCGCTGGACGTGCAAAATCACCTGCCGGCTACGCCGGAAACACTTGGCGAACACTCCGGAATCACCTGCCGGGCATGCCGGAACCACCTCTCAGATATGCCAGAACCACGTGCCAATGACCCCGGAAGCACCTGCCGAGCACGCCGGAACCACCTGCTCGACTCCCCAGAACCACCTGCCGGACACGCAAAAATCACCTGCCGGCTACGCCACAACCAGTTGGGGAACACTTCGGAATCACCTGCCGGGCTTGCTGGAACCACCTGCCGGTCATGCCAAAATCACCTGCCAACTGCGCCAGTACCACTTGGCGGACACTGTGGAAACACCTGTCGGGCAGGCAGGAACCACATCTCAGACGTGCCAGAACCATGTGCATGAGATGCTGGAACCACACCCCGAACAGACGGAAAACACCTGCCAGACCCGTCTGAACAACCTGCCGAGCACGCCGGAGCCACCTGCCCGACTCGCCGGAACGACCTAGCTGACATGCCCACATCACCAGCCGGGTATGCCAGAACCACTTGGCGGACACTCCGGAATCATCTGCCGGACATGCCGGAACCAGCTCTCAGACACACCAGAACCACGTGCCGGAGACGCCGGAAGCACCTGCCGAGCATGCCGGAGCCACCTGCTCGACTCGCCAGAAACACCTGCCGGACACGCCAAAATCACCTGCTGGGTACGCCAGAACCACCTGGCGGACACTCCGAAATCACCTGTCGCGCATGCCGGAACCACCTCTCAGACGTCCCGGAAGCACGTGCCGGACACGCCGGAATCACCTACCGGACAGACCGGAACCACCTGCCGAGCACGCCGGAGCCACCTGTTCGACTCGCTGGAACCACCTGCCGGACAGGCCAATATCAACTGCTGGCTATGCCAGAACCACCTGGGGGACGGTCCGGAATCACCTGCCAGCCATGGCGGAACCACCTCTCAGACGTACCAGAACCACCTGCCGGAGAAGCTGGAAACACGTCCTGGACAGTCTGGAACCACCTGCCGGCCAAGCCTGAACCACCTGCCAAGCACAACGGAACAACCTGCCAGACACGCCAAAATCACCTGCGTGTTATGCCAGAACCACTTGGAGGACTCTCTGGGATGACCTGCCGGGCATGCCGGAACCACCTCTCAGACGTGCCAGAACCATGTGGCGGACAGTCCGGAATCACCTGTTGGGCATGCGCAACCACCTCTGAGACGTACCAGAACCACATGCCGTGCAGGCTGGAACCACCTACCGGACAGACCGGAATCACCTTTCGGGCATGCCGGAACCACCTGTCAGATGTGCCAGAAACACGTGCCGGAGACGCCGGAAGCACCTGCCAAGAAGAACGGAACAACCTGCCAGACACGCCAGAATCACCTGCGTGTTATGCCAGAGCCACTTGGACGCCTCTCTGAAATGACCTGCCGGGCATGTTGGAACCACCTCTCAGACGTGCCAGACGCACGTGGCGGACAGTCCGGAATCACCTGCTGGGCATACGCAACCACCTCTGACACGTACCAGAACCACGTGCCGTGCACGCCAGGACCACCTACCGGACAGACCGGAATCAACTTTTGGGCATGCCGGAACCACCAGTCAGATGTGCCAGAAACACGTGCCGGAGACGCCGGAATCACCTGCCGAGCACGTCGCAACCACCTGCTCAACTCGCCTGAACCACCTGCCGGACACGCCAAAATCACCTGCCCGCTACACCAGCACAACTTCGGGGACAAGCCAGAATCACGTGAGGGGCATGCCGGCACAGCCTCTCAGACAGAACCTCGTGCCGGACACCACAGAACCACCTGCCGGACAGACCGGAACCATTTGCCGGACACGCCGGAACCACCAGCTCGACCCGCCGGAACGACCGCTGGACATGCAAAATCACCTGCCGGCTACGCCGGAAACACTTGGCGAACACTCCGGAATCACCTGCCGGGCATGCCGGAACCACCTCTCAGATATGCCAGAAGCACGTGCCAATGACCCCGGAAGCACCTGCTGAGCACGCCGGAACCACCTGCTCGACTCACCAGAACCACCTGCCGGACACGCAGAAATCACCTGCCGGCTACACCACAACCAGTTGGGGAACACTTCGGAATCACCTGCCGGGCTTGCCGGAACCACCTGCCGGTCATGCCAAAATCACCTGCCAACTACGCCAGTACCACTTGGCGGACACTGCGGAAACACCTGTCAGGCCGGCTGGAACCACATCTCAGACGTGCCAGAAACGTGTTCATGAGATGCTGGAACCACACCCCGAACAGACGGATACCACCTGCCAGAACCGCCTGAACAACCTGCTGAGCACGCCGGAACCACCTGCTCGACTCACCGGTACTACCTCCCTGACACGCCAAAATCACCTGCTGGGTATGCCAGAACCACTTGGCGGACACTCCGGAATCATCTGCCGGACATGCCGGAACCAGCTCTCAGACACACCAGAACCAAGTGTCGGAGACGCCGGAAGCACCTGCCGAGCATGCCGGAGCCACCTGCTCGACTCGCCAGAAACACCTGCCGGACACGTAAAATCACCTGCCGGGTATGCCAGAACCACCTGGCGGACACTCCGGAATCACATACCGCGCATGCTGGAACCACCTCTCAGACGCGCCGGAAGCACGTGCTGGACACGCCGGGATCACCTACCGGACAGACCGGAACCACCTGCCGAGCACGCCGGAGCCACTTGTTCGACTCGCTGGAACCACCTGCCGGACAGGCTCATATTAACCGCTGGCTATGCCAGAACCACCTGGGGGATGGTCCGGAATAACCTGCCAGCCATGGCGGAACCACCTCTCAGACGTACCAGAACCACCTGCCGGAGAAGCTGGAAACACGTCCTGGACATTCTGGAACCACCTGAGGGCCAAGCCTGAACCACCTGCCGAGCACGGCGGAACCACCTGACGGACACGCCAAAATCACCTGCGGGCTACGCCAGAACCACTTGGACGACTCTCCGAAATGACCTGCCCGGCATGTTGGAACCACCTCTCTGACGTGCCAGAAGCACGTGGCGGACAGTCCGGAATCACCTGTTGGGCATACGCAACCACCTCTGACACGTACCAGAACCACGTGCCGTGCACGCCGGAACCAACTACCGGACAGACCGGAATCAAGTTTTGGGCATGCCGGAACCACCAGTCAGATGTGCCAGAAACACGTGCCGGAGACGCCGGAAGCACCTGCCGAGCACGTCGCAACCACCTGTTCAACTCGCCTGAACCACCTGCCGGACACGCCAAAATCACCTGCCCGCTACACCAGCACCACTTCGGGGACAAGCCGGAATCACGTGAGGGGCATGCCGGCACAGCCTCCCAGACTGTAGCTCGTGCCGGACACCACAGAACCACCTGCCGGACAGACCGGAACCACCTGCAGGACACCCTGGAACCACCGGCTCGACCCGCCGGAACGACCGCTGGACATGCAAAATCACCTGCCGGCTACGCCGGAAACACTTGGCGAACACTCCAGAATCTCCTGCCGGGCATGCCGGAACCACCTCTCAGATATGCCAGAACCACGTGCCAATGACCCCGGAAGCACCTGCCGAGCACCCCGGAACCACCTGCTCGACTCACCAGAACCACCTGCCGGACACGCAGAAATCACCTGCCGGCTACACCACAACCAGTTGGGGAACACTTCGGAATCACCTGCCGGGCTTGCCGGAACCACCTGCCGGTCATGCCAAAATCACCTGCCAACTACGCCAGTACCACTTGGCGGACACTGCGGAAACACCTGTCAGGCCGGCTGGAACCACATCTCAGACGTGCCAGAAACGTGTTCATGAGATGCTGGAACCACACCCCGAACAGACGGATACCACCTGCCAGAACCGCCTGAACAACCTGCTGAGCACGCCGGAACCACCTGCTCGACTCACCGGTACTACCTCCCTGACACGCCAAAATCACCTGCTGGGTATGCCAGAACCACTTGGCGGACACTCCGGAATCATCTGCCGGACATGCCGGAACCAGCTCTCAGACACACCAGAACCAAGTGTCGGAGACGCCGGAAGCACCTGCCGAGCATGCCGGAGCCACCTGCTCGACTCGCCAGAAACACCTGCCGGACACGTAAAATCACCTGCCGGGTATGCCAGAACCAGCTGGCGGACACTCCGGAATCACATACCGCGCATGCTGGAACCACCTCTCAGACGCGCCGGAAGCACGTGCCAGACACGCCGGAAACACCTACCGGACAGACCGGAACCACCTGCCAAGAACGCCGGAGCCACCTGTTCGACTCGCTGGAACCACCTGCCGGCCAGGCCAATATCAACTGCTGGCTATGCCAGAACCACCCGGGGGACGGTCCGGGATCACCTGCCAGCCATGGCGGAACCACCTCTCAGACGTACCAGAACCACCTGCCGGAGAAGCTGGAAACACGTCCTGGACAGACTGGAACCACGTGACGGCCATGCCTGAACCACCTGCCGAGCACGGCGGAACCACCTGCCGGACACGCCAAAATCACCTGCGGGCTACGCCAGAACCACTTGGACGACTCTCCGAAATGACCTGCCGGGCATGTTGGAACCACCTCTCAGACGTGCCAGAAGCACGTGGTGGACAGTCCGGAATCACTTGTAGGGCATACGCAACCACCTCTGAGACGTACCAGAACCACGTGCCGTGCACGCCGGAACCACCTACCGGACAGACCGGAATCAAGTTTTGGGCATGCCGGAACCACCAGTCAGATGTGCCAGAAACACGCGCCGGAGACGCCGGAAGCACCTGCCGAGCACGTCGCAACCACCTGCTCAACTCGCCTGAACCACCTGCCGGACACGCCAAAATCACCTGCCCGCTACACCAGCACCACTTCGCGGACAAGCCGGAATCACGTGAGGGGCATGCCGGCACAGCCTCTCAGACCGAACCTCGTGCCGGACACCACAGAACCACCTGCCGGACAGACGGGAACCACCTGCCGGACACGCCGGAACCACCGGCTCGACCCGCCGGAACGACCGCTGGACATGCAAAATCACCTGCCGGTTACGCCGGAAACACTTGGCGAACACTGCGGAATCACCTGCCGGGCATGCCGGAACCACCTCTCAGATATGCCAGAACCACGTGCCAATGACCCCGGAAGCACCTGCCGAGCACGCCGGAACCACCTGCTCGACTCACCACAACCACCTGCCGGACACGCAAAAATCACATTCAAGCTACGACACAACCAGTTGGGGAACACTTCGGAATCACCTGCCGGGCTTGCTGGAACCACCTGCCGGTCATGCCAAAATCACCTGCCTACTACGCCAGTACCACTTGGCGGACAGTGTGGAAACACCTGTCGGGCAGGCCGGAACCACATCTCAGACGTGCCAGAACCATGTGCATGAGATCCTGGAACCACACGCCGAACAGACGGAAAACACCTGCCAGACCCGTCTGAACAACCTGCCAAGCACGCCGGAGCCACCTGCTCGACTCGCCGGAACCACCTACCTGACATGCCCAAATCACCAGCCGGGTATGCCAGAACCACTTGGCGGACACTCCGGAATCATCCGCCGGACATGCCGGAACCAGCTCTCAGACACACCAGAACCAAGTGCCGGAGACGCCGGAAGCACCTGCCGAGCATGCCGGAGCCACCTGCTCGACTCGCCAGAAACACCTGCCGGACACGCCAAAATCACCTGCCCGCTACACCAGCACCACTTCGGGGACAAGCCGGAATCACTTGAGGGGCATGCCGGCACAGCCTCTCAGACTGAACCTCGTGCCGGACACCACAGAACCACCTGCCGGACAGACAGGAACCACCTGCCGGACACGCCGGAACCACCGGCTCGACCCGCCGGAAGGACCGCTGGACGTGCAAAATCACCTGCCGGCTACGCCGGAAACACTAGGCGAACACTCCGGAATCACCTGCCGGGCATGCCGGAACCACCTCTCAGATATGCCAGAACCACGTGCCAATGACCCCGGAAGCACCTGCCGAGCACGCCGGAACCACCTGCTCGACTCACCAGAACCACCTGCCGGACACGCAAAAATCACCTGCCGGCTACGCCACAACCAGTTTGGGAACACTTCGGAATCACCTGCCGGGCTTGCTGGAACCACCTGCCGGTCATGCCAAAATCACCTGCCAACTGCGCCAGTACCACTTGGCGGACACTGTGGAAACACCTGTCGGGCCGGCCGGAACCACATCTCAGACGTGCCAGAACCATGTGCATGAGATGCTGGAACCACACCCCGAACAGACGGAAATCACCTGCCAGACCCGTCTGAACAACCTGCCGAGCACGCCGGAGCCACCTGCCCGACTCGCCGGAACCACCTAGCTGACATGCCCAAATCACCAGCCGGGTATGCCAGAACCACTTGGCGGACACTCCGGAATCATCTGCCGGACATGCCGGAACCAGCTCTCAGACACACCAGAACCACGTGCCGGAGACGCCGGAAGCACCTGCCGAGCATGCCGGAGCCACCTGCTCGACTCGCCAGAAACACCTGCCGGACACGCCAAAATCACCTGCTGGGTACGCCAGAACCACCTGGCGGACACTCCGAAATCACCTGTCGCGCATGCCGGAACCACCTCTCAGACGTCCCGGAAGCACGTGCCGGACACGCCGGAATCACCTACCGGACAGACCGGAACCACCTGCCGAGCACGCCGGAGCCACCTGTTCGACTCGCTGGAACCACCTGCCGGACAGGCCAATATCATCTGCTGGCTATGCCAGAACCACCTGGGGGACGGTCCGGAATCACCTGCCAGCCATGGCGGAACCACCTCTCAGACGTACCAGAACCACCTGCCGGAGAAGCTGGAAACACGTCCTGGACAGTCTGGAACCACCTGCCGGCCAAGCCTGAACCACCTGCCAAACACAACGGAACAACCTGCCAGACACGCCAAAATCACCTGCGTGTTATGCCAGAACCACTTGGAGGACTCTCAGGGATGACCTGCCGGGCATGCCGGAACCACCTCTCAGACGTGCCAGAACCATGTGGCGGACAGTCCGGAATCACCTGTTGGGCATGCGCAACCACCTCTGAGACGTACCAGAACCACATGCCGTGCAGGCTGGAACCACCTACCGGACAGACCGGAATCACCTTTCGGGCATGCCGGAACCACCTGTCAGATGTGCCAGAAACACGTGCCGGAGACGCAGGAAGCACCTGCCGAGCACGTCGCCACCACCTGCTCAGCACGCCTGAACCACCTGCCGGACACGCCAAAATCACCTTCCCGCTACACCAGCACCACTTCGGGGACAAGCCGGAATCACGTGAGGGGCATGCCGGCACAGCCTCTCAGACTGAACCTCGTGCCGGACACCACAGAACCACCTGCCGGACAGACCGGAACCACCTGCCGGACACGCCGGAACCACCGGCTCGACCCGCCGGAACGACCGCTGGACATGCAAAATCACCTGCCGGCTACGCCGGAAACACTTGGCGAACACTCCGGAATCACCTGCCGGGCATGCCGGAACCACCTCTCAGATATGCCAGAACCACGTGCCAATGACCCCGGAAGCACCTGCCGAGCACGCCGGAACCAACTGCTCGACTCGCCAGAACCACCTGCCGGACACGCAGAAATCACCTGCGGGCTACGCCATAACCAGTTGGGGAAAACTTCGGAATCACCTGCCGGGCTTGCTGGAACCACCTGCCGGTCATGCCAAAATCACCTGCCAACTACGCCAGTACCACTTGGCGGACACTGTGGAAACACCTGTCGGGCCGGCCGGAACCACATCTCAGACGTGCCAGAACCATGTGCATGAGATGCAGGAACCACACCCAGAACAGACGGAAAACACCTGCCAGACCCGTCTGAACAACCTGCCGAGCACGCCGGAGCCACCTGCTCGACTCGCCGGAACCACCTACCTGACATGCCCAAATCACCAGCCGGGTATGCCAGAACCACTTGGGGGACACTCCGGAATCACTTGCCGGGCATGCAGGAACCACCTCTCAGACATGCCAGAACCCCGTGCCAAAGACCCCGGAAGCACCAGCCGAGCACGCCGGAACCACCTGCTCGACTCGCCAGAACCACCTGCCGATCACGCAAAAATCACCTGCCGGCTACGCCACAGCCAGTTGGTGAACACTTTGGAATCACCTGCCAGGCTTGCTGGAACCACCTGCCGGTCATGCCAAAATCACCTGCCAACTACGCCAGAACCGCTTGGCGGACACTGCGGAAACACCTGTCGGGCCGGCTGGAACCTCATCTCAGACGTGCCAGAAACGTGTTCATGAGATGCTGGAACCAAACCCCGAACAGACGGATACCACCTGCCAGAACCGCCTGAACCACCTGCTGAGCACGCCGGAACCACCTGCTCGACTCCCCGGTACCACCTCCCTGACACGCCAAAATCACCTGCTGGGTATGCCAGGACCACTTGGCGGACACTCCGGAATCATCTGCCGGACGTGCCGGAACCAGCTCTCAGACACACCAGAACCAAGTGCCGGAGACGCCGGAAGCACCTGCCGAGCATGCCGGAGCCACCTGCTCGACTCGCCAGAAACACCTGCCGGACACGCCAAAATCACCTGCCGGGTATGCCAGAACCACCTGGCGGACACTACGGAATCACCTGCCGCGCATGCCGGAACCACCTCTCAGACGTGCCGGAAGCACGTGCCAGACACGCCGGAAACACCTACCGGACAGACCGGAACCACCTGCCAAGAACGCCGGAGCCACCTGTTCGACTCGCTGGAACCACCTGCCGGACAGGCCAATATCAACTGCTGGCTATGCCAGAACCACCTGGGGGACAGTCCGGGATCACCTGCCAGCCATGGCGGAACCACCTCTCAGACGTACCAGAACCACCTGCCGGAGAAGCTGGAATCACGGCCTGGACAGACTGGAACCACGTGACGGCCATGCCTCAACCACCTGCCGAGCACGGCGGAACCACCTGCCGGACACGCCAAAATCACCTGCGGGCTACGCCAGAACCACTTGGACGACTCTCCGAAATGACCTGCCGGGCATGTTGGAACCACCTCTCAGACGTGCCAGAATCACGTGGCGGACAGTCAGGAATCACCTGTTGGGCATACGCAACCACCTCTGAGACGTACCAGAACCACGTGCCGTGCACGCCGGAACCACCTACCGGACAGACCGGAATCAACTTTTGGGCATGCCGGAACCACCAGTCAGATGTGCCAGAAACACGTGCCGGAGACGCCGGAAGCACCTGCCGAGCACGTCGCCACCACCTGCTCATCTCGCCTGAACCACCTGCCGGACACGCCAAAATCACCTGCCCGCTACACCAGCACCACTTCGGGGACAAGCCGGAATCACGTGAGGGGCATGCCGGCACAGCCTCTCAGACTGAACCTCGTGCCGGACACCACAGAACCACCTGCCGGACAGACCGGAACCACCTGCCGCACACGCCGGAACCACCGGCTCGACCCGCCGGAACGACCGCTGGACATGCAAAATCACCTGCCGGCTACGCCGGAAACACTTGGCGAACACTCCGGAATCACCTGCCGGGCATGCCGGAACCACCTCTCAGATATGCCAGAACCACGTGCCAATGACCCCGGAAGCACCTGCCGAGCACGCCGGAACCACCTGCTCGACTCGCCAGAACCACCTGCCGGACACGCAAAAATCACCTGCCGGCTACGCCACAGCCAGTTGGGGAACACTTCGGAATCACCTGCCGGGCTTGCTGGAACCACCTGCCGGTCATGCCAAAATCACCTGCCAACTACGCCAGTACCACTTGGCGGACACTGTGGAAACACCTGTCGGGCCGGCCGGAACCACATCTCAGACGTGCCAGAACCATGTGCATGAGATGCTGGAACCACACCCCGAACAGACGGAAAACACCTGCCAGACCCGTCTGAACAACCTGCCGAGCACGCCGGAGCCACCTGCTCGACTCGCCGGAACCACCTACCTGACATGCCCAAATCACCAGCCGGGTATGCCAGAACCACTTGGCGGACACTCCGGAATCATCTGCCGGACATGCCGGAACCAGCTCTCAGACACACCAGAACCACGTGCTGGAGACGCCGCAAGCACCTGCCGAGCATGCCGGATCCACCTGCTCGACTCGCCAGAAACACCTGCCGGACACGCCAAAATCACCTGCCGGGTACGCCAGAACCACCTGGTGGACACTCCGAAATCAGCTGTCGCGCATGCCGGAACCACCTCTCAGACGTGCCGGAAGCACGTGCCGGACACGCCGGAATCACCTAGCGGACAGACCGAAACCACCTGCCGAGCACGCCGGAGCCACCTGTTCGACTCGCTGGAACCACCTGCCGACAGGCCAATAT